>NC_135233.1:213344839-213644839 GCF_051348905.1 Ranitomeya variabilis | reverse complement strand
GAGGCCTAGCGAACAGAAAGAACGTTACGGGACCGCGCCTGCACTTCATCGCGGCGGTACCCCAAGATAGTACAAGAAGCGAGGTTTATTGTGAAGAGTGAGAAACAAGATCAACGCAACAAGGAGAAAACACCAGTAGGAGTCGTGCTGTAATATCGAGGCAACATCCTACTGAGGCGTGTAGCCGGTGGCCGGAAACGCCGAGGAAGTACTGGCTCCAAGCCTTACTTCAAACCAACGGCAGGACAGTCAGTTATAGGCGGGCTGTCTCACCTAAATCACCTAAGCAGACATAGGGGGCAACAGTGGGAGAGGGGCGACTCTAGGGTCCCGGAAGAACTCCAGGCCTACCCGTCATACGCGTGCGTCCTAGCCATATCATCTGGGGGACGGAGAAGAACATCAGAATCAGTTGTGAGGGAACATCAGAAACAGACACAACAGTTGGGAGGACTATCCCGTGGTGCTCAGCAGGGAAGGACTACAACACACAAGCGCTAGAAGGAAGGCAAAGATTTCCACCTGCAAAGGGAACTCTGGAGGTGTCATCGGACCGGCCGGTCTCAGACAGCTCTGTTAACCGTACTCTGGATTGAGGATCCTGAAGCCTTCAGTAAAGAGACTGCAACCCTGTGTCCTCGTTATTCATCGCACCCCGCACCACACATTATCACTCTCAACTTTTACTGGACGCCCCTTAGCAGGGTCACGGACTGGGTCTAGCCAGCGTGACAATCCCAGAACCGAGACAGAGAGGCCCGGTACCGGGTACCCCTCGGCCCTGCGACAGTGGGGGCGCTCCAACTTGGCGTCACGAACAGGATCTACTTAAGCCTGAAGAATCAGGTCATGTGTGCCTTGGAACTGTGATTTATTGTGCTTGGACTGTGACTTATTGCAAAGACTGTGTATTGCCACTTGCCGCCAGAAGTTCCCGCCAAAACCGCCGCCATTACAGCGCTAAGGAGAGCGCAGGAGAAGAAGAAGGGCGTGGAGTGGGCGTAGACAAGCTGGAGAGCGCGAAAGACGATGGCCGCCCAGTCTAAATATTATTTCACAGCGAGGACGTGTCCGTCAGCGGCTGAGATCCACCTCCTGATCCTCAATGGTGGGCGGAGGCAGAGGAAACGAAACCGCCCGCGAAGGAGAGAGCGAGAAAAAGACCAGGAAGCGACCCACGTAGAGGATGCAATGGCTGACCGCTCAGACCCAGAGTGTGGGGTTGAAGTGGAGAACTCCCCCAGCTTCCCGGAGGAGTGTAGCGGTCCCGTCTCCACAGCCGAAGTGGGTCTCCTGCAACTTGAGATGGAGGACTTAATTGAACAGCCTCTCCAGCTGCGGGTAGAAGCCAAGGCCGCACCCCAGGAGGCGCCAGCGGAGGGATCCCCGACATCGGTTCCCGCACCGCTGATCGAATTGCTGCCGACGTCTCCACCAATGTCACCGCCAGTGGGACCCGCCGCGAGGGAGGACGTTGCACTGGCCGGTAAGCCCGCCGACCCTGCCCCATTAGCAGAGGACCTGCTGATAGGCCCCGTTGCAGCGCCACCTCCCCCTGGGACCTATCGGCTCCAGCACCTCCTTCCCTGGGACCAGGCCACAGGCATGGAGCATCGCGTGAAGCCCCCGATCTCACCAGTCACCCTGCCAGGCGCGGTCTATGCTGAGCGCACGCTGTACCGCTGGGTGAATCCTGGGTCCAACTTTATGGGGTTCCCTGGGGTGGCAACCCAGGAAGGAGAAATGGTGCAGGCCCTCAGCTGGGAGGAATACCAAGCCCAGCTAGCACTTCAGTGGAAAAGGAAGGAGAAGGTGTATCAGGCCGGGCTGGAGGCCCATCACCAGAAAGACATAGCGGTGAAAGACCGGGCCCGCAAGGACCCCATCACTCATCAGGCCCCGTGCAGGCAGGGCATCGTCATCGCCTTTAAGCTCCGTGGAGGCTGGGGCTTTATTAAAGAGCCGGGCCTGTACGCCGAGGTATTCGTCAACCGGAGGGATGTCGAGTCCCACCTGAGGGAGGGTCATCCGGACCAGGACCTCTACCCGGGGAACGAGGTCACCTACACCCGGCACTTTGGGGAGATGGGGTGGTTCGCTCTGAACGTTCACAAGAGACAAGACCCCATGATACCCCCAACCAAGGTGCCAGCAACGCAGTTTCCTGTGGTGAAGACGCCCTCCTGTGACCGATCCACCGTCACTACAAAGACCACGGTGGTTACTCCAACTTGCACCGTGGTAAAGACCACAACCTGCACTGTTGCTACCACCACCACTGTAGTGGCCGGGAGCTTGGCCGCAGTGGTAACTGGTGCCCCAGCTGGCGTCGGGACCAGAACGGTGGCTACCCAGACCCCTATCTGGGACAAGGAGGCCACCTCCTGCTCAACCAGAACCTGAGTAAGCTTTACAAAATGTAAATAGTTAACTGTCTTTTTGTGTTTCTCTGCGGCTATAACCCGACTAGGGTTAACTCTTGAAGGGATCCTTTAGTTTACCCGGGATCCCTATTTTTTGCCCTTTTTGTTTTGTTTCCTGTTTATCACTGTTACAGAGAACTGCTGGATCATGAACACTGCATGATTACAAACTTATTGTAAATAGTTTGCACCTTCTTAAATGTGCCCCCTACTGGTTTTACAACAAAGAGAACTCTTTGCGAAGAAACTGTTCCTGGGAACAGCATTGGAGTTCCTGTTTACACGGACTGGCAGCACGAGTAGCTGCACTACCTCAAAGAGACTTGGCTCCCTCTTAAAGGGAATGTTCGTTAGTTGTATTTAAGATACAATGTCGCCTTGCAAGAGAATAAATAAAAAATAATGGTTTACATAGAAAAGTTATTTGTAGTTAGTTAGTTGATTATAGGAAATGTTTAATAATGTGTTAGAGAATGAGGACAGGAAAGTGAAACCGTAGGGGTTAATGAGTGAGTCCTCCTAGGAGCCATAGAGAGATGGCTCATTGATACTGTACTAGGAAAAGAGGCAGTAGGCCTGGGCAGATAGACAGGCGGTCCTGCATGAGACAATCAGAGAGTAACAAGAAAATATTGCACTTAGGAAAGAAAGATGAAGAAAAGTTAATTTATACTTTAGAAGTTTTATCGTAGGCCTTTAGTGGATCCAGCTTATACGTCCTTAAAGGCAATGTTAAATTATTGTTCAGAATTTGCACTCGATAGAATACCCGGCTGGGTAATAGAAGTTATTTATAGTCTGTTATTTAAAATATTTAACCATGTTTGTAACGTTTAAGAGTCCTTACCTCCCATAAAGGGAAGCACTGTTCTTATTACTTATTACTTGTTATTGCATTTCAAAATTGTATGTCTTTTTGCTGACATGTATTGTTGTTTTCTTCCCAGTCCGGAAGTACTGGATTTAACCGGGGGGGAGTGCAGCGCCCCAGAGACCTGGTCGTTGCAGTAACATCGCTCCGCCGCTAAGGGGAGTGATGGTACGTCTGATGGCACTGAAGGAGTTCACCTGACCAGGTATCACAGACACCAATACACTTCATAGTCTGGCCTCCAGGGGGAGCAAAGGGCACTATGCATTAGGCCACTCCTCACAATATGGTAAAACTGGGGGTTAGATAGAAAGTTAGACAGAAAGCTGACTGGGTTGGAACCAGGCAACATCCTGTGGCAGAGGGTGTTGCAGGGGAAGATTCAGGGGGGTCCCTGTCAGGGGTGGGATCCTGACAGAGGCCTAGCGAACAGAAAGAACGTTATGGGACCGCGCCTGCACTTCATCGCGGCGGTACCCCAAGATAGGACAAGAAGCGAGGTTTATTGTGAAGAGTGAGAAACGAGATCAACGCAACAAGGAGAAAACACCAGTAGGAGTCGTGCTGTAATATCGAGGCAACATCCTACTGAGGCGTGTAGCCGGTGGCCGGAAACGCCGAGGAAGTACTGGCTCCAAGCCTTACTTCAAACCAACGGCATTACAGTCAGTTATAGGCGGGCTGTCTCACCTAAATCACCTAAGCAGACATAGGGGGCAACAGTGGGAGAGAGTCGACTCTAGGGTCCCGGAAGAACTCCAGGCCTACCCGTCATACAGGTGCATCCTAGCCATATCATCTGGGGGACGGAGAAGAACATCAGAATCAGTTGTGAGAGAACATCAGAAACAGACACAACAGTTGTGAGGACTATCCCGTGGTGCTCAGCAGGGAAGGACTACAACACACAAGCGCTAGAAGGAAGGCACAGATTTCTACCTGCAAAGGGAACTCTGGAGGTGTCATCGGACCGGCCGGTCTGAGACAGCCCTGTTAACCGTACTCTGGATTGAGGATCCTGAAGCCTTCAGTAAAGAGGTAAAGAGACTGCAACCCTGTGTCCTCGTTATTCATCGCACCCCCCACCACACATTATCACTCTCAACTTTTACTGGACGCCCCTTAGCAGGGTCACGGACCGGGTCTAGCCACCGTGACAATCCCAGAACCGAGACAGAGAGGCCCGGTACCGGGTACCCCTCGGCCCTGTGACAGTGGGGGCGCTCCACATACACCTCGTACACACGGCTCCACTTCGTACACACATGGCTCCACTTTGTACACACACGGCTCCGCTGCATACACCTTATACACACACGGCTCCGCTCCGTACACCTCATACACACACGGCTCCTCTCCATACATCTCGTACACACACGGCTCCACTCCGTACACTTTGTACACACATGGCTCCGCTCCATACACATTGCACACGCTGCTCCACTCCGTATACCTTGTACACACATGGCTCTGCTCCGCACACCTCGAACACATGTGGCTCCGCTCCGTACACCTCTTACACACATGACTCCGCTCCATACACCTTTCACACGCTGCTCCGATTCATACACCTTGCAGACACACGGCTATGCTACATCCACACTGTAAACACCTCCTGACCTCACACATACGCTTACCAATACCTTCCTCCAGAGCCATGACAACCAGCAGAGTCCTGTACACGGAGGTCCTCCCGATCATGTGACCCCCTGACTCCTCCCATCCTGTGACTTCATCACAGGTCCTGTGCGCACAGAGGAGCCAATATGTGGTGTGCGGGTGCAGGGGCTCAGGGAGCTGACCGGGTGATATTACACACCTCCCAACCAGTGCGGGACAACTAATGTCCCCCCCGGGATCGCGGGGCTGACTGTCAAAATCGGGACAGTCCCGCTGGATCCGGGATGGTTGGGAGGTATGATGGATGGTAGTCTGACTTTTTAAAATATGCAAACACTGAATTGTGAAGATATTTCATTCAACAAAAGTTGATATTCTGACTTGTAATGCTAAATTATTTTACTACAGAAAATATTGGAAAGATGCCTGTTATGCCTTAGCTGGCGAGTTAGATCCTCAAAGTCCTTGGATCTGCATGAGCAGTGGTTATGCAGTACAGACAGATGATGAGAGTGCAGCATGGAGTGGTGGAAGTTGTGGTTACAGCAACAGAAGTACCAGTGGTAATCCACAAGGAAGCAGAATTGACTCTGTGATGAGGAACCAGAGCTGAGTTAGTCATAGAGTCCATTGCAGAGATATCAGTGAGGCTAATATATTCCAAAGCCAAGTTTGTTACCGAGTCCTAGGCAGCACTGGTCAGCAATACAGGAGTTACCCAATGATGTAGCAGAACTGGAATAGTCACAAAGTCAAATTTATTTAATCAGTGATATAGCAGAGCTATGTTTGTCACTGAGTCCAATGCAGAACAGGCCATTGGTATAGTTACTGTGATGTAGCAGAACTGGGCTAGTTACAAAATCCAAGGCTAAGCTATAAAGCAGTGGAATAGTGGTATAGCAGAGCTGGGTTTATCAGAGAGTCTAGATAGCATGGGAAGGCAGTTCATGGTAGTGGCGTGGACCCCAATTACGTGAATACAGAGGCGGCGGCCCTCTGCCAGAGCCAGCTTATAAAACCTTGGAGTATGACATCAGAGATTCAACAGCAACTCAACACTTGGAGGAATGCAGAGACATTGGAGGAACGAATAGGGCACCATGCATGCTGCTGGATCCTGGAAAGGTGAGTAACAATACTAGTGCTTCACCACAGTCCTAGCTATAAGGGGAACAGTAGCATACTGACCTTGGTGCCCAAGATGTCCTACAACACCACAAAGACAAAATTATTATAAATGGCACATGTTTGTGGGGCTATGAATTTTGCACTGGGGTCTGTCCAGAAGTTTGAAGATACCCTGTGACCCTCACAGTAACATTTTTCTTCTAACTTCCAATTTACTATATGTCATTTAGCAGAAAAAAATGTGATTACAGGCTTTTAGATTTATATTTTACCAGTGTCAGGATTTGGAGGCATTACAGCCACCTGTGAAGCTGGAAAGTTCTGCTGACCCAATAATGATAAAATTCAATAGGAGCATTCGCTGTTTTGTCTGAGTACATGTCGTTCCAACAGCCACCATGCATTTGATGTAAATTCTGCTGATGAGGGATTCACTGCTGTATAAAGAAAGGTGTCACTGAATGGATTTATTTAATCAATGTTACCTTTGGCGCCAGTCTGCGGAATATTGCTGTCATGTATATTAGGAAAATGCAGGTGGATTTCTATATGTTGTTGTGTAGTTACTCTAGTGGTGAAGAAACTCTGAGAGAAGGTCAAAGAAATCAGTAAATTCTACTTAGTTCATGATTAATATCCAGACATTTGTTTTTCACTTGATAAAGACCCCGGTATGGCATTGAAGCACATTGCGAATAAAAAAAAAACCTTATCATCATTGTTGCCCACCTAATGTGTTTTATCCGACTGGATAAATGTCTCCTGGAGGTTTTATCCACCATCCATCTGCTTTTCTTCATGGCTACAAAGGAGATATACCTGTCACAACTCCACCGGATGAGCATTAACCAAGCATTTTACCCACTCTTCCTCCATAGGGTATCACCTTTTTGTGAGCTCTGTTTCCACTTGTAGAATTTTTCCTGATCAATATCTAGAGAACTGCAGCTACTATTTATGAGAATAAAATAAAAGCAAAGCCACAATAAGGCCTCTTTCGCACTTCAGTGTCCCCAGTATGGGTGGTGACAGTTTTCACACTGTGAGGCAGTGAGAGGAATCATATACGAGGGCCGTTATGTGTTCCCCAGGATGCTTATGGAGACATATTAAACCCGCTGGAGCATATTGTCATTACAGCAAAACGTCTGTGATTGCAAGGCAGAGTAAAAGTGAGTGTTGATTTGGTCAAAGTAGTTGACCAAGTCAGATTTTATGAAAACCCGACATGGGCTTTTATTTTGGGAGGAATTTGCACGTTTGGTAGTGGGGCGAATCCCTCCCTCCACTCCGGGTTTTGGGAGTGGCCCATGTCCAACATTCCCATTTATTCTCTCAGGTTTGTCTTCGGTGTGTCAGTTTTTGGTCTTACAAGTGGCAGAGCAGGAGGCTCTGTGCAACACAGGCCTGTGTGAAGTTAATACAGAGCCAGGGACTTCAAATCTGCTGACACACCTAAGAGATACGGCAACAAATTTGGACACAGACTGTTTTGAGGACCCGGCTGCAAACAGGAGGATAACGCTTTTTGTGAGTTATCTGGAATAAAGATGTTTTATGTTGAACTTTCCGGTGTCCCTACCTATCTGTCACACTGTGCGAACACAGCTACACTACAACACATACCAAAGACACTTATACACATAGACCCATTCAAATGAATGCACGTTAATATGTTTCCACGGACCGTGTGTCCGTGGGCAAAACACCCTGACGTCCATTTTGTAGGAGCAGCAAGCACCGCAAAATGTTAAGCACATGTACACTCTGGTGACACACGGATGACATCCGTGTGTCATCTGTGTGACACGTACAGGCACTTTGGAATCAGCGATACTGTTCGCACTTGTTCCCCTTTGCCAGGTGCTGAAGACAACTCACATCATTGTCCTGTGCTAGCACAGTGATCATCGAGAGCAGGGGACAATATTGAGAGTTGTATTCACCTGATAACAGTGAAAGCAAGCTATAAATAAATAATTAAAAAAGAAAAATTGCATGGCTTCCCCTGTATTTTTGATAACCAGCCAGGCAAACTGACAGCTGTGGGCTGCAACCTTCAGCTGTCAGCTTTAGCAAGGTTGGTTATCAGGAATAGAGTGGTCCCCGCGCTGTTCTTTTTTACATTATTAAATAAATAGTTAAAAGAAAAATGCTGGTGCGTCTCTGGGTTTCACCCCCATTCACAGCTGGGACCTGGTATTCTCAGGCTGGTAAGGGGCCATGGATATTGGCCCACCCGCCTAAAAATAGTAGTCCGCAGCCACTCCAGAAGAGGCCCATCTATTAGATTCAGCAATTCTGATGCTTTGCCTTTCTCTTCCCACTTGCCCTGTGGCAGTGGCAAGTGGGAAATGAGTCGCCTGCCAGGGCTGTGGGGTACTCGGTACCAGGTCCTGAGTTCGCAGGGGGATGTCACGGTGGCTGCGACCCGGTCCGTGGCCCAGGGCGCCCATGTAAAAGGGAAAGGTCTTTAAAGGGATAAAGTTTATGTTCGTGACGCCACCTGTGGTATTTGGTCAGGGTGACTGACGCTGCTTTAAGGGGTCCTCTGGGGTGATGTTATGGCAACTAGATGGTATAACTTCCCACAGGTGAAGTATGTCCCCAGGGCTTCCCAGTGTGTAGATGGTAGAATGGCGAGAGGTGCAGTAAGGACCGAGGACACAGGTTTGCAGTCTCTTTACCTCGTTTACTGAAGACTTCAGCAGCCACAGTCCAGGGCACTGGATCGCAAGGGGGCAGGTAGGGTCCGGCCGGTTTGGAGGCAAGTCTAGAGTCTCCTTATCCAGGTAGAAAATAGAAGCCTTCCTTTGCGCTGTAATGGTGTAGTCCCTTAGTACTAGAAGCTTTACATAAGGTCCTCACAGATGTTATCTCTCTCTCTCTGTCCCCCGGTTAGGATTGGACAAAACCCGTATGACTGGTGACTTGAGCCTGTTTATAGGGTCACTTAGATGACCCAGGTCTGCGAGGTGTCACCGTGCCTCCTGGGTGTGGGTGCGGACAGGTAACGTGCAATTAGCTGTCCTACCAGTCTCTGATGTAAGGCGTGGAGGTCCTTACAACCTCGGCATTCCAGCTATTGGTGTTCTGCGCCTCAGAAGGAGGCAGCCTGCTCGGGGATGGTCCCCTTCTGGTATCCTCTCCTGTGCTTCCTCTCCTGCCTGCTCACTGCAATCAATTCGGCTTTCTAAAGTGCCTCTTTCCGGGAGCTGCAGCTCTGGGGGCATGCACAGCTCCGTAAACCCTCTGTCCTCCTCAGACGGCTGTCTGGAACTTTCTGACTTTCCCTACAGACTACCAGTTATATATATATGGGGAGTCACCTAGTAAGTAGGATCAAAAGCTCCCCCTGGTGGCCTGGAGTGTGAATGTGTTGCATGTTTGTGGTACCTGGTTAGAGTTATCCTTTCTTGCCTCCAAACGAAGCATCACTCTCCCCGTGAGGAAAGCGACATTACTGTGACGACCAGGACCCTGGGGCACCACAGATTCATAGTTGTGGAGTTGATGTCACTTTTGTATTTTGTGGTGATATTAAGCCCACGGCTTAGTAATGGACAGGCTTCTATAGGACACCTATCTATTACTAATCCTATAGTTATATGGTAAATAAACAGTCAGAATAAAGTCTTTTATTTGAAATAAAAACAAAACACACTTTGGCTCAGTTATACTCACCTAACACCCATTCCATTGAAGCCCTCATCTCCTGTAATAAAATACAAATCAACAATATCACTCACCTGTTCGACATTCTCAGCACCATGAGAAAAACTCACTGCAGTTCAGCACAGTAGGTTTACTGCAGTTCAGCTCAGTGCGTTCACCGCAGTTCACCTTGAGAAATTTCTCACGGTGAAGAGCGGTGAGCTCACTGAGCTGAGACTTTTTCTCACGGTGCTGAGGTCACCGCATTTCAGGGATCATCACTGGTCACTGACGCTGCGCTCACTGCAGCTGATTCTCCAGTGGTTTTCTGCCTGGATGGTCGCATCTTTGCACATGGATTATGGTGTGTGACAGAACGACGGACAGGTGAGGGACATTGTTGTTTTTCATGTTTATACCTACTCCAAAAAGCGAATAGACACAAGTATAAATGTAAAATACACATTTTTATTCAATCATAAAGTAAAAAACAGTTAGGAATGATAAAAGCACATAGAGGGGGGAAGTCCTATACAGGGAAAATGCTGCAAAACGTATAGATAGTGGGTGGAATAACTCTACAACATTAGCAGTGAATAGCCAGGCCTTTCCCCGGGAAGGAACAACCACGGGAAGGGCAGCATCCAATAAAGGAAAACATCCAATATAGGAAAACCACCTATGCCAAGCATGGTATCCATCCCGAAACAGCTGTCTGTGGATGGATACCATGCTTGGCATAGGTGGTTTTCCTATATTGGATGTTTTCCTTTATTGGATGCTGCCCTTCCCGTGGTTGTTCCTTCCCGGGGAAAGACCTGGCTATTCACTGCTTGCGTTGAGAAACACGTGATGGTGTCTCCGCAGCTATTCTACATGCATTTGCATATTTCCCATAAGGGATGGGGGCAGTGTTCTGGATCACTGCGTTGAGAAACACGTGATGGTGTCTCCGCGGTGTTGGATGTTTTGGTCTCCCCCGAGGCCAATCATCTGTGCCTTTACATAACTCTACAACATTAACACTTCCACAAACATAGCCCTATGGTCAGAACAGTGATAATAAAGTGCATGAACGCATTTAGTATAGCATGATGATTCACAAGAAATGTGAATAGAACAAACCATAAAGTCATTTTAAAATGGACCATAAAGGACAGAAAGTATAGGAAGGTTTAATTACCAGTTGGAAGTACCCAGTGAATCCAACATACTTTTTGCATGTTGACTTTCTCTCTCCATGTGCCCTTACTAGCCTGGGAATACCATCCACCAGCTGTCTGCTTTAGCTTGGCTGGCACTATATAAGTGCATCCCATGAGAACAGACACCCCGTGGGGTGCATTTATATAGTGCTGGACAGCCCATTTAATCTACTGCTATGGGCATCACCTGAGAACAGGAGCTGATCTGCAGTTAGGTTTGGTGCACATTACATGTTTTCAGGCCCATTCTGCCTGGGATCCGCCTGACAAAAAATAAACATAGTGCCAAGTAGTATAAAAATGACATTGCTGTGCACATGTTCAGTCTTTTGCTACTTTTTTTTTTAATCGTTTCAGAGTTTTGAAATCCTGAAGCGGCTAAAGAAGACTTGGCATATCCCTTTAGAGGCTTTGCATAGAAAAACTTTCTGACACCACAAAAAGTTGCCATGTGCACGAACCATTACACGCTAATCGTCAGATTAATTTCACCATACTGTTACCCTGCAGTCTTCAATCCTATCACTCCAGCAGCATTACATAGGTTTGCTTAGTTTGCTTGTCCTTATGCAACTTCTACATCTGGAAGTTAAAAAACAGCAGATTAAAGTGCAGATTCTTCGGGGATAAGATCAGGAAGCCGCTCCGCTCTTGATTTCCTGCGTTTGAAGTGTCTGATCCTATGAGGCAGCTTTATCCCAAATGTCTTCATAAACAAGTGCTTTTCATGTCTGCCTCCTATAGCTTATCCTGTCATGTAAATGTAACGGAATAAAGTACAGTTATTGCCTGATGTTAAAGGGCAAAACTGTTTTTTCCATTGACGTTTGCTACATGATGATTAAAAACAAATCTGATATTCCAGCTCCTTGTTGTAATATATAAAAATGTATTCCATGATATTAAAAATGTAACATGCTCCTGGACCGCACTATGGTGCACATGAGGACAAAGAGGGACGCGTTTCGATGGCCCTAGTGACCTTTATCAAAGCTTTGATCGAAACGCATCGCTCTTTCTCCTCATGTGTGCCACAGTGCGGTCCAGGATCATGTTACATTTTTAGCTGGAGCATCAAGTTTGTTTTTCGTCTTCATATTGTTACGTCTCATCAGGACGGAGTTCCGTGCACCTTCCAGGTATCGGTGCGTTAGTTTTTCTTTTCTTTTTGATACATTTGCTACCTACTGGATTTTTCCCACAGGCTGTGCAGAATACGCAACTATTAAATGCATGCATGTTCCATTACTTACCTACCTTTGCTTTTGCATTTAGTTAAGGGTCCTTCTGTAAACCATTGTATATGAGGGACCTTATTTTCCAACTGATGACAATGGGATGTTAGCCGCTGACAAAGCCATTGGTGGCTCTCCAAAAATCCCATTACCGCTATACCCTCTTTAATGTGATCTCAATGATAATAGGGAGCAATCTTTTTTTTTTTACAGTAGCACTGATCCCGTTTGTCAGATCTTCTGGGGTTATGTCCATTTTTGGTTGACGTGACCAAAATTCCCAAAAGTCACTAAGATGGAAACCACCAACCCACACCCACAGCAGGTGCATCCTGGTGCAATTTTGAGGATAACTTAATTTGAAAATTTCTAGGTTCTTTCTAGCAAAATTAGTGCTCTGTTCTACTCCCAAACAATTTAAGTTAATTTTCATGTCCTGTTTTTTTTCATAGTTGCGATTGGGATTATTCAGATGTGGCCTGGAATTAGTCAGTACTGGCAGTCCTGAAAAAAGAAAGGGCAAAGGTGATGTTACGAGAAAGAGTTCCTTAATCTATTTTCTCCTTGTGTAGGTGGTCAATCTATGTGGGGTGTCTTCAGTGGGTGCTGCCGATTATGTTACGACCCCACATACCTTCATGTGCAGAATACCTGCTGATTATGTCTCCGCACATATATGGGGCCATAATGTCATGAACACCATCCACCTCTGATGCAAAAATGAGCAGCGCTAGATGAAACTTGTAAGGCCCCATATACAGTAAAGTCATCTATATCCGCCAAGCAGCAGGCCGTCTATTTTGGATGGAAGCCTTCCCACGCATATGATATTAAGGAAGACAAGCATCAGACATTTTGTGCATGTATATGTGGATGACGGACAACGATCTTATTTTTTTGGCCAACATTATCCTAAAATCCAGCACAAGGAGTGATTACTGCGGCTGACTGTTATTTAAAGGGAATATGTCAGCAGGTTTTTACTATTTAATCTGAGAGCACCATAATATATGGCACAAGAGCCTAATTCCAGGAATGTGTCACTTACTAGACTGTGTTTTGTAGATTCCATACAATCAGTGTTTTATCAGCAGGAGATAATGACTAGAGGACTAGGTGTCACATGCCAGACAGTCCAGCTAATTTGTCCAACCCCGCCCCCACCACTGATTGGCAGTTTGCTCGCAACGCACACAAGAAGCTACAAATCTTGGGTGTGGGTGGGGTTATGCACAGAGCAGAAGGCTCAGCTCTGCTACCGCCACATCAGACAAACAAGGATTCTATCAAAACTACTCCAAGTAGCTCAGGAAGTGATACATCCCCGGAATGAGCAAAGAAAAAGAGAATATTAGCTCACCACTTCAGTTTTTTCACAACCGGATAGTAATGTGATGTCATCCTGCCCATTGGCCTGTCCAGATAAAGTACCAAAAAAAAAAAGAAAATTTGGTCACAAAATCCAGCGTAAATGGAAAATATCCTTCTATTTAATACCCATTAAAATTCAGTGGGCATTGTGGCTATACATATTTGTTGGCGTCAACAGAAACCGGGGATTCTCAGCCTGTCCATCGAGACCAACAGATATGTATAGCAATGATGCCCATTGAATTTTAATGGATATTAAATAAAAGGATATTTTTCACTTATGCTGGATTTTCCTTTTTTGAATCCCCAGAATAAGGCTTTCTTGCCCTATATTACGCTGCTGTCAGACTATATAACAAAGACCTGCTGACAGGTTCCCTTTAAACCTCATTCAGACATCTATTTTTTTATGAAAACCCACAAAAATTAAGCAGAAAAAAATCAAATAAAAATAATAATATGTTGAGATGCGCTATTTATAAACATAATGCCAACACAAGAAGAAATAATGCAATAAAGTCTCATAAAATACACATCTGATGTAAATTTTATGGGACTTCATTGCAATAATTGTTCTTGTGTTGGTATTATCCATTTTTTTTTTAGATTAGGAAAAAAACCTGAACATTTCTCATAAGTGTGCTGGATAAAAGTATCATCCATTTTTGGTCCTCATGTCTACTTTTGCCATCATTGTGCCATCCAATTTTCTTGCATGCAAAAAAAAAAAAAGACATTTTTTGATGAAAATTTACCAAACTCAATATTCATTAGACAGTGAAAAACAGATACAAGTAGCAGTAGGATGATACATGGATGGAATCAATGTGTGTTTTTTTGTACCGACCCATTGACTTGAGCGGGTGATTTTGCTCTTTAAATTACCGTAGATGAAAATCAAACATGTCACCATTTTTAATTGCAAACCAACGTGCATGTAAAAAGAAAGGATCATAGACAATAATGGGTTCATGTTCTATACGGGAAAAACACTGATAGAACAAAACAAAACAGACAGCTGAATGAGAAGTTAACTTGATAGATTGTTACAAACCATCAAGATTAGTTTGAAAAAGAAGAAGAAGAAGAAGAAAGAAGAAGAAGATGGAAAAAAGAAGAAGACGGAAGAAAGAAGTAGAAGAAAGGAGAAAGAAGAAAGAAGAAGACGGAATAAAGAAGAAGAAGAAAGAAAAAGAAAGAAGGAAGAAGAAAGAAAAAGAAGGATGAAGAAAGAAAAAGAAAGAAGAAAGAAGAAGAGAACTTAGTATAATCTCTGCTCTTAACTTCGATGGCTCTCTGTGAAGAAAAATATTTGTAGGTATTACTATAAGTCCTAATCCTTTTGTATTTGAAGTGCATCCCACGCAAACACTTGTAGCCAGGATGAGGGTCTGCAGGGGAAATTTTAACTGCGCTGTTTCTGCTGTTTGTATGGCTTTAGAGGGATTCATGTGATCTAATTACTTGAAATAAAATGAAGCAATTCCATATGGAATGATTGCCTAGTAAGCCTCGCTACTTTACTTTAATCTGTCGCAATTTACAAAATGAATATCCTAAGTGAAGGAATAGCTTGAGATTTGAACACTAAGATATCAAAAGCTCAGCAATTGCAAATCATTCCTATTTATTTGTTTAAAATTATTGTCTATCCGCCTTAGAATAGTTTCATATATGCAGAGTCAGTTTTAGACAAAGTGGGGCCCTAGGCAAAAGTTTAAAATGGGGCCCCAAAAGCTCACATATTGCACCATCACACAGAAACATTTTTGTTTGTATTTACAGGCGCTGAGTTCAGGCCGCTAAGCAATGCTTGCTTCCCAGTCTCTTTACACCGGCTGAGGAACAATGATGGGGACAGAGCAATCAGCCCATAGTCCCCCATATAGTATAATACACTCCCCATAGTCCTCCGTATAGTATAATGCACTCCCCATAGTATAATGCACCCCATAGTCATCTATATATAAAAATACACTCCTCAGTCCTCCATATAGTATAATATACTCCTCAGTCCTCCATATAGTATAATACACTCCTCTGTCCTCCATATAGCATATTACATGCCTCATAGTCCTCCATATAGTATAATGCACCTCCCATAGTCCTACATGTAGTACAATGCACTCCCCATAGTATATTGCACCCCATAGTTCTTCATATAGTAAAATGCATTCCCCATAGTCTTCGATAGAGTATAATGCAGGTCCCATATAGTATAATGTACCCCCTAGTCCTCGATAGAGTATAATGCAGCCCCCTCAGAGTATAATTCAACCACCCCATAGATTATAATGCAGCCCCCTTAGAGTATAATGCAGCCACCCCATAGAGTATAATGCAGCCCCCCTCAGAGTTTAATGCAGCCCTCCATAGCGTATAATGCAGCCACCCCATAGAGTATAATGCAGCCACCCCAGAGTATAATGCAGCCACCCCATAAGGTATAATTCAGCCACCCCATAAAGTATAATGCAGCCCCCTCATAGAGTATAATGCAACCATCCATAGAATATAATGCAGCCCCTGATAGAATATAATGCAGCTTCCTCATAAAATATAATGTAGCCCTCTCATGGAGTATAATGCAGCACCCCCATAGAATATAATGCAGCCCTCAAATAGTATAATGCAGCCCCCCCTAGAATATCATGCAGCTCCTCATAGAATATAAGTCAGCCACCCCATAGAATATAATACACCCCCCTAGAATATAATGGAGCCCCCCATAGAATATAATGCAGCCCCCCTCATAGAATATAATGTAGCCCCCCCATAGAGTATAATACAGCCCCTTACATAGAATCAGAGCCGGTTTTAGACAAAGTGGGGCCTTGGACAAAAGTTTAAAGTAGGCCCCTTAATGCTCACATATTGCACCATCACACAGAAACATTTAGGTGTGCTGAGTTCAGGTCATTAAAGAAGCGTGATCAACAATATTGAAGTCTTTTGATGCTTGTTTTTTGGACTTTTTACACCGGATAATGAAGAATGATAGGGAAAGAACAATCACTGATAGATCAATCTGTCCCCATACAGTACCATGTTATCTGCAGTTTACACCTGGCGATGTGCTGCTGAGAACAATGATTTTTTGTTCCACCATAAACAATCCAATCACCCAATGAATGCGCAGCATTTTGCTTATTCGTTGGGCGATTGCTGATATGTTTACACCTATGAATGTCTCCGCTGCTGGTGTTATAAATGTGGATGTTATATGCACACCATATGCTACACACATGCATGTATACACAGAGCACATACACACATAGAACACACGCATGTATACGCAGAGTACATACACACTTATATACAGAGCATATACATGCACATAATAATAATTTTATTTATTATAATAATAATAATGTTATTTATATCCAACTTATTCCACAGCGCACATATATGTCTTCACATATATATATATATATATATATATATATATATATATATATATATACCACCAAGAGTCTATACATTCTAGACTAAACCACACACATAAAGACACACAGAAAGACATATGTTGTGAAGATTTATGGGCCGGACAAAGATCTCTCTGAGAATCTGCCTCCAGAGCTTATTGTAAATGAAAGGAGACGTTACCAGTGTGAGGCGTGTAATGATTGACAGTCTGCTCTCCTGATATACATGTCTCAAATTTAGAATAAGCTATGGAGGCAGATTCTCAGGGAGTTCCATAACGACATAAGACTCACAGATATTAAGGTATCAATTTATTCAACTTCATATGATCTACATACCCATATAGATGGCTTAGGAGGGTTGATCCTACTGACAGATTCTCTTTAAAAAAGCACTCCTCCTCCTCCCATCAAAATTTTTATCCTCTTAATGTATTTCAGTCATCATATTATACAGCACTGTGTACTTACAATTGCTCATTTTGCCTTTCTACCCAGTTTCAGTAATTCTTATCTTTTCCATTAGATCTATGACATCAAGTGATTAATAACTGACGAGCTGAATCCTTCTAAGATCTATGTAGAAACAGGAGGTCAATTTTCTCTGCACAAGTCATGAGTCACTGCAAAGGTTTATGGCATGGGGAGGAACAGAGCAGCTGGGTAAGGAGTTGAAGAGGGGGATGATAAATGCAGGAACGAGAGACTTCCTGTTTCTATATAGAGCGGAGAAAAGAGAAGAATTAGCCTGGTAGAAAGGCAAAATGAGCAATTGTAAGTACATAGTGCTGTATAATATGATGACTGCAATATATTAAGAGGATAAAAAATTTGATGGGAGGAAGAGGAGGAGGAGGAAGTGGAGGAGGTGTGCTTCTTTAAGTTTAGATGACTTTTCAATTATGCACTTTCATGAAATGTCTCATTTGCTAACTGACACTCTCGTCTCAAAATCATGACTACAGTTCATTTGACCACTGCAGCCAATCACTGGATGGAGGTCAGTGGTTAGCACTGTTGCTTTGCAGCACTGAGTTCCTGAGTTCAAAGGGCAATATCTGCAAGGAGTTTGTATGTTCTCCCCGTGTTTGCGTGGGTTTCCTCTGGGTTCTCCGGTTTCCTTCCACACTCCAAGACATACTGATAGGGAATTTAGATTGTGAGCCCCAATGGGGACAGAGATGATGATGTCTCTAAATTGCTGCAGAATATACAGGCAAGTATAATGTTAAATTAATTGAGAAGATGCGGAATGTTTAATTGACCAGATAGAGAGAATTCTGCAAATCACCAAACTATAAATTCTGCAAATGCCATAGACAACATAAGAGGACGGGATATGGTAACGCTATTGCAACTTATTGTCTGGGAGATCAGAAAAAAAATTCAGAGAACCTATTTAGTGACTCTTATACAAAAAAATAGCCTCCAGAGATGTCACGTGGCTGACGATATCACCTCTCACACAGCCCTCGATGGTAGGAGACTATAGAAGACTATAAGACACAAATGTCTGAGCTTCCAAGCAGAGGATTGCACACAGTTACCGCACTTAAAGGAACACATTAGGAGACCCAATAACCTAAGGGGGCAGTGCACAACATAGAGAAGGTAATGTTGATAGTTTTATTTCTGTTTTATAGTCCTTTTTATATTAAGTACATGTTTATAATTTAAGATGTTATTCCCAAAATCCATAAAAACATGTAACCGGCTTCTGAATGTTATGTCAGCGTCTAGGATGTCTTCCAGGAGGAACATCTGCAATGGCTGAGCTTCTTTAATACCGCATAGTAAACAATAATAAGTCTTTTGCATCTTTTTTCATCCTCACATCATTTCTGAGCTCCTGAAACATGACCTAGGATCGTTCACAACCAAACAGATGTTGATTATTATTTCTTTCATAACCTGCCCAAGTATGATGAAGGGGATGAGACTGCAGACATTAAATTCATATTATAGGCATTCATCAAAGACCCACAACACAACGGGGAATGTGAAAGCACAGAAGACTCATACCAAGCTTAGATGGAGACCACAAATGTAATTCATCGTGTTCTGAATTAACGTCCCCTGGGAGCCGCTCCTCCGTACTACAAGGGCTTGAATACTGATCATTAAATAACAAATTAAATAAAACATCACTTGGATGATATTCCTATCATAGAGCCTAGATACGTGGCCCCCATTATGTGGCTTGTGTCACAGAGAACATTTCAGTTTGGTAAATCAATCACATAATCAGAGATATATACAAAGAAGAGGCACTAGAAAAATAAAAAGCAGTGGAAATACTACACATCCAAGCCTTTATGACTCCCCATTCTAAATCTATAGATATTAGTATGGAGTTAGTCCCATCTATAATAACTTGCACTCTTCTGGGAAGATAGTTTACAAGATTTTGGAAGGTGCCGGTAGGAAATTTTGCCCAATCATCCAGAAGAACATTTGTGAGGTCAGACACTACGGTCATTTTTGGGCTCGTAATCTCCTTCTACTGAATCCCAAAGGTGTTGGATGTGGTTGAGGTCAGGACTTTGTGGCAGGACAAAGTTGGAAGCCTCAATTGTCCAAAATTTACTTGTATGCAGGAGCATTATAATTTCTCTTAAAAGGAACTAAGAGGCTTAACCCAAGGCCTGGAAAACAATATCCCTCCTCCAGTAAACTTTAAAATGAAGTGTGGCAGATAACTTTCTCCTTGCAGTCATCAAACCCAGACCTCTCCATCAGATAGGTAAGTGCCATCCATCACTTCACAGATCATGTCTCCTACAGAGTCCAGTGGTGGCTGCTTTACCCCTTACCAACATATGACGTACTGGTAATCAGGTCCAAGACATGATTGCGGGGAGCTAATGGGTTGTCATGAAAACAAGTTTTCTGTTAATGACCCCAGTGCCTGCCATCATGATCTTCTTGCGACAGCTGGCTCATGGCAGGTGTTCATAGGAGATTGTGATTTACTCTTACATAGCAGTGCGGATGCCTTTCTATGTATTGCACTAGCGATCAGATGATCGCAGCTTCAAGTCCCCTAAGGGGACAATTAAATACAGCAAAAAGTAGAAAAAAGTTTTTAAAAATATGAAAAAATATAAAAAGCACAAAAGTTCAAATCGTTCCCCTTTGACCCCATGAAAAATAAAACAAGAAAACACATATTTAATATCATTGCATTCATAAAAGTCCAATCTATCAAAATAAAAATAAATTAATCTGATCGGTAAATGACGTAACGAGAAAATAAGTCCAAATGCCAGAATTACAGTTTTTTTGGCAGCTGCAACATTACAATAAAATGCAATAAGAGGGGATCAAAACATTGTATCTTCCCCAAAATGTTATCAATAAAAACACCAGCTCAAGGAGCAAAAAATAAGCCGTCACCTAGTTCCATATTCCGAAAAATGAAAACGTTACAGGTCTTGGAAAATGGTGGCAAAAGCAATAACCATTTTTTTTGTTTTATAAATTTCTACATTTTTTTTGCCACTTAAATAAAAAAACTATACACGTTTGGTATCTGCATACTCATACTAACCTGGAGAATCATATTGTCACGTCAGATTTATTGTATAGTGAACATGGTAAATAGAAAACCCAAAAAACAATTGTGGAACTGCACTTTTTTTCCAATTTCAACACACTTGGAATTTTTTTCCAGATTTCCGGCACATCACATGATACAATGAATGGTGTCATTCAAAAGTACATCTTGTCCCGCAAGAAAAAAAAGCCCTCATGGGGACGAAAAATGTAAAAAAAACTATGGCACTTGGGAGAAGGGGAGGAGAAAATGAAAATGAAAAAATGGAAAATTGCCCTGTCAGAAAGATTAAAGGACACAGAATCCAAGTAGAGATACCAAGCAACCATGACTGTACCGAAAGTTTATTTTCTTTTTTCCATTGGAGGGCTTAGTTGCAAAAATGGAATACAAGCCTCTTAGGGTACTGTCACACAGTCACACTTTGGACGCTACGACGGCACGATCCGTGACGTCGCAGCGTCGTATGATTATCGCTCCAGCGTCGTAGACTGCGGTCACACGTTGCAATCACGGCGCTGGAGCGATGCAGAAGTCCCCGGTAACCAGGGTAAACATCGGGTAACTAAGCGCAGGGCCGCACTTAGTAACCCGATGTTTACCCTGGTTACCAGCGTAAACGTAAAAAAAACAAACCGTACATACTCACATTCCGGTGTCTGTCCTCCGGCGTTCTGCTTCTCTCCACTGTGTAAGCAGCAGAGCCGGAAAGCACAGCGGTGACGTCACCGCTGTGCTCGCTTTCTGGCTGGCCGGCGCTCACAGTGCAGAGAAGCTGAGACGCCGGAGGACAGACACCGGAATGTGAGTATGTACTGTTTGTTTTTTTTTTACGTTTACGCTGGTAACCAGGGTAAACATCGGGTTACTAAGCGCGGCCCTGCGCTTAGTTACCCGATGTTTACCCTGGTTACAAGCGAACACATCGCTGGATCGCTGTCACACACAACAATCCAGCGATGTCAGCGGGTGATCAAGCGACGAAAGAAAGTTCCAAACGATCTGCTACGACGTACGATTCTCAACAGGGTCCCTGATCGCTGCTGCGTGTCAGACACTGCGATATCGTATGGATATCGCTAGAACGTCACGAATCGTACCGTCGTAGCGATCAAAGTGTGACTGTGTGACAGTACCTTTATATATCTTCCTTCAGGTACTTCCAGACCACCCAGTGCTCACAATCTGCTTCAGCACACAGAAGCATATACTATGTGGAGGGTAAGGTTTCAACATGAAGATAAAACTACTGTCTTTAGAAGACCTTTGGGATATAGTGATGGACAGTCAGACTGATATCTCCATAGATTGTAGGTAACAAACTGTCACAACATTTACTTGCAGTTTTCCAAACAAAGAAGAATACTCAGATCAGTTTGCAGCTCTGGAAGTCATCTCCTAATATCTTTTGACAGCCAGTTGCCAAAAGATTCAATTATTTCCTCATGGTGCCTGCAGAAATAACATCCACAATTGTTAGGGAACTAACCAAATATAATTTCTTTCTGTCCAATATCAACTGACAAAAATAGCCAGATAAGAAAAAAAGCAGCAGCATCTCTACAGGTCTATACACAATAGACAAAAAATCTCATTGATTGAAGGATTCCAGTTGAAGATTGTTAATGATCAATGGAAAACAAACTGATAAACCAATAGAGGGCTGGATTTCTAATCACCCCAAAATTAAAGAAAAAAATAGACGGCGTGAATTTGTGTGAATTTCATCACATAACTCACAATTTGACTAAGTATAGTCCCCCTATTTCATTGTGTGCACTCCTGGCACCATCTGGTCATAGTCCTGATGACATGGTGGACATGGATCATGGCATCATTGACAGTCTGTGGTGCTGCCTGGTATCATCGAATGAATTGATACATAATGTCTCAGAGGGTCTCATTTGGATTCAGATGTGGAAAAGACCAGTTGATGGCATCATTGTCTTCACTGAGGAACTGACTTCACACTGTGGCCACATGAGGTAGGACATTTTTCTGCATGAGGAGGAACCCAGGGAGAACTGCACCAGTGTAACATCCAAGAGTCCACGAGGATTTCATCCTGGTACTTAACAGTGGTCAGGGTACTGTTGGAAATCACATGGAGGTTTGTGCAGCCTTCCAAGGATATATCTTCCTAGACCATCACTGATCCACCACCAAACCAGTCATTATAGATATTACAGGCAGCATAAAGTCCACCATGGCTCTCGAAACTGCCAATGCTGGTGATCTATGAAGAATGCCAATTGGGCTGCACAGTACTGGACTGTTATCATAGGTCCGACTACAAGACATTCAAGTCTTCACACCACTCTTATGGAGTCTTAGTGAGTTGTGAGCACCTGAATAAGATTGACGGTAGCATGTCATGAAGCGTTGTTAATTCCTGCTTCCCTAAAGTGTGACAACAATTGAAAGAAAATCAAAAGTGATGCGCTCTCAGCATACAAAGATTCCCGTGGGATTTGGATTCTGTGAGTTTCCAAAGCTCTTTTGCATGAGTAGAAAATTAAATACAATGATTTGAAGCCATCTCCTGTGCCCATATTGTCTTCATAGCAGGTCCTGGTTACATTTGGCGTAGCTGGTTGGGTCAGATTTAGGCACAAATATAGACTCTGGCAGTACTGTAGATTCCAGTCAAAAACATGTTTTGTTGTTATGAGGACATCAATGGCAAACGTACCCGAGTTTGACGGTAACAATGGCGAACGTACGCAAGTTTGACGGTAAAACTTTGCTGTCAACAGACTGAGTCGAGCATCTTCAAAGTGTGGCCCGCTTTGTCAGGTCCCAGAGGTCTATATGTCAGATCTGACATTGATCTCTGTGGAAGGGGATGACCATCAAGCAGTTATTGTGAAGCCTGCAAAGCAAATGTCAACCTTAGAATTGTCCCTCAATCTTTTTAAGCAGCGTGTAAACCCTGACTGTCTCTAACTAATACAACACAAAAAAAGTCATCCTCATATGGAGAACCTACCTCCCAGAACATAAAACATTAAAACCTGAATATGAACATAATAAAATAAACTTAAAATGAATTAAATCAAACATTTAAGACCTGATCGTCACCTTGACCTCACATGGTTCTCCTGACCTGAACTGTGAAACAGAAATTCCGTCAAGGTTTACAGAAAAATATGACCATTACTTTCAGATCTACTTGCTCGAGCAAGAAAACTGCAGGTTTGCATGTTATCTCCTCCTAATCATATAATTATCAGATAATAATATTTGCCAATTTTCGTAAATATATCCGAGTATGACATCAAAATGAAGAGAAAGCAATCCAAGGCTTTACCTCTCTAAATTTACTCCTCTGCAGGGTAGAAACAGATTTCTGTGGTCTCCATAATAAAGAGACCACAGAAAATGTTATTTTCTATTGTGACCTCATAGGTGTTCTCCTCTACATTTTATTTAAATCTTGTTTGGCTCATGAGGATGTAATAAAATAAAAAAAAACTCTACACTTAACTCCCTTAAGAGCGCCGTGTCTCCACTCATGCAGCTACGCCTTGTGGCGGACTAATGGCATCCGGCGGGTCATTACGTGATGTCTGCAGCCAATCAGTGACCACTTAGCTGCTAAAATCTTCTGATTCTGTTTAAGACAAGATGTGAGTACAGTTTTTATTTTTAATATTTTATTTTTAACCCCCTGTATGAAATGAGCTTTATTTAAAATACAGTGGAAAATCCTTTTAAGATTTTTGTTACAATTATCATCGTGAAGGTGTTCCCAACTTTGGACAATAATTAGAAAGGTCCTTCAATAATAATCCAATCACAAAGTGTTCCCCTACGGGATCTACAGATGTGTAGATCTGCAAAAATGTTGTGCATTTTATTCCAATTTTGGTAAATTCCCCCCTTCCATCCTGACTGTGTAGATGTATATTGCCCTATTTTACAAGGACTGGAGACTAGTCAATGTAGCAGCTCCATATGTTCAGTGATTTTGGAAGTAGTTATGTAATTCCATAGAAACTCTTTCATGTTTGTTTTAGGAAGAACATTGGATCTGTAATCCTCAATGAGGCATTTGATGCCTCGGACATAGTGGAACATAAAACTTACAGACTCCATATTGTTTGATGTTTTTATTTTGACAGTAAACATTCAAGCTACAAACTACAAAGTATGTTATGCCACCAGTGGATTTTTTCCCATTATTAATCGTAATTACTGCAGCAACTGTCATCCAGATGCATGAAAACACATACGTTTTCTACTTTACTCTAGAAATTCTGAGGTTTTATAGGATGCTGAGAGCAAACAGATTTATATTTTGCACATAAATTAATAATAGAACTAACAATGTGCACTACGGAAGTTGAAAAGACGGCACGTGACCCAAAGGGCGTGAGGTCTATTGGATTCTTAGATTCTGGTTACTCTTGGACTATCAATTTTTAGTGCCATTAGCATAGCTGGCGAGAAAGGAGAGGGTGTTAACAGGTACAGGTACGCGGATGGTACAGCGCCATGAGGAGACAGTGGTACTTAAACCAACAACTATTCATTCGATTAACACAATCAAAGGAGGGGTGCCTTCTGCACAATATTAGGGGATAGTGAAACTGTGAAAATGAAACAAGTTATGTTACAAGAAGAATACCGTAATTCAGATGAACATGATAGTGACACAATGCTATTTATACACTATCGTTCTCTTATTACCATTAAATAACTGTTATCATCAGAGATGTCTTAGTCCTAATACCCCAACCTAAAGGGCATCACTGTCACTGCTGGGCCTGTCTCCATTGTCACTCTCTATGCAACAGAAAACGTCACACAGGCCCCAATAGCAGTCGATGATGCTACCGATAGGCTGCAATTCTCCGATTGGTGAGCTACTTGGTACACTCGTTACACTGGCCCCCTTCATTCCCTGAAGCACGTCCCTAGTCCCCACTTTGTACCATGCCACTACACTGGAAGTGACGTCTCACACAAAAGTCCCTTCGCTGTGGTCAAGTCATCTCTCTCTGACCTCATTTTGCTCACTCGGCTCAGCTTTCCCGGCTATGGTCTCTCTCAGGTCTTTACTCGGATCTAGTCTCTCAGTTTCTTAACTTGAATCTGGTCTTTCCACTACTTTACTCGAATTTGGTCTCTTGAATCCTTTACCCAGATCTGGTCTCTTGACTCCTTTATCTAGATCTAGTCTCTTGGCTCCTTTATTCAGATCTGGTCTCTCGACTCATTTACTCGGATCTGGTATTGTGACTCCTTTATCTAGAGCTAGTCTCTTGGCTCCTTTACTCAGATCTGGTCTCTCAACTCCTTTACTTGGATCTGGTCTCTTGACTTCTTTATTTGGATCTGATCTCTTGGCTCCTTTACTTGGATCTGGTCTCTCAACTCCCTTACTCGGATCTGGTCTCTCGTAATGGTGGCTATAAACCAGTTCGCTGTACTACTCATCCGTCCTGCTACAGGTTCGGGTCCCAACTCCACCCTTTCACTGCTCTCCTGGGCCTTTTATAAATACTTACTGCATCACATGGAACATGCATTTCACTGTTGAGTTCACACTAATACAATTCTTTCTGTTTTCACTTTCTCTATTGTTTTTGACCAACAGAGGGCGGTGTTTGCTTGCAGCCACTCTCTTAGGCATTAACTGTGTGCGTCTTCTCACTTGTCTATCTCCTTACAAGGGGAGAAGTGCTGGCCTACTCATTGGGTGGCCCCAGATCCTTCATTTCAACTGTATAGGCATCCAGAAAATGTCATTAGAGTTTAACCTGATGACAGACCCAGGATCTGTTGACTGTTTTCTTTAACATTCGATTGCAGCCTACAGGATGCTGAAGTCATGTTCAGGACATTAGAGTGCTTGTTCAGATGATGCAATGGGTAATGAAGTCAGTAAGCTCAGCCAGGAACTGCAGAAGAGGGGTTCGTTGCTGCGCTCATCAGTGGATCCTGGTTATGTGAGCATAATTTTTTTTGCTATCTGGCACCAAAGTGGCATATTTAATTCTTTGTTGGACACTCAACCGGTACATAATTACTCCTAAGAGGGCTGCAAGGGGGCATTATTATTTTTTAAAAGGGCACTTAGTTCCCTTTCAAAATGGAACGCTTTCATCTGACTGGGGCTTATTACTTTTTAAGGGGCACAATGTGGGCATAATTACTTTAAAGAGAACACAATGGGGGCATACTTATTTTTTTTAAAATGTTATGGAGTGTAGCAAAGCCATGTAGCACTGGGTTAAATCCTAGTTCTGCAGGTCTTAATTAGATGTGTTTGGCTAGCTTTTACTAAGAACCAGGGAATGGGTTCACCTTGTGTTAGTGTGAGGGGTGCCAGGGCAGTAATTGTGGCTGACATGTATTGCTCAATCGCGCCCTGGTTCCCCGTCACATAAATACAATGTCCCTTTTTTGGCATACCTTCTGCTTCACTCTCTACACCATCTTTGTCCCATCGGGGCTGCTGAAGTTCCGGTTCCAACTTTAAACATAGAACTTTACTTGTTTTCATATGCAGCACGTCCATTTCAGTTACAGCATCAACCTTAGGTTCCACACAGCGTGTATCCTTTGCTTTCCCTGTGCTTTTCCCTGCATCCTTCAGTGTGTTCCGGGGATGTCCCGTCCCGCACGGTTTTGCAGCATCCTCCCTGTCCAGCTTGACTACCTTTAGGAGTTCCCTTGCTCGTTTCGCACCAGACATGAGGGCATCTGCCCAAGTAATAAGCTGCCACATTTTTGGAGCCACCTGTGTTACTGTCCTGCTGTGACTTTTGCAGTAGCCTATGCTCTCACCACTGCTGTCAACACTGCTATCTGCTGTCACTGCTGCTGGCCACTATAGGCCCCTGGATGGCTAGGCTATATTATTTCATATGTTGCGGGGTCCATTGTGTTGCCCCGGGCTTTAGGGCCCTACGGAACTGCCTGTACTCTCTGGCCCTCCTGGCCTGTCTGAGCGCCCTGGCTCCACTGAACTCTAACAAGGAAATACTCCTATCTTATTCACAGCTGGCCCCTCCTAAATTAACTGTTTACACTATCGTGCCCCATGAAGTGTCCTAACTACTAACTGCACTCTCCCTAAGCTACAACATAATGCACATCCTACAGTATGCAGTATGCTACAGTATTTACACATTGTATATATACATAGCAGCATAAGGTATTAAAACATATACAATTAGCAACATTTAACAATGTTTAAACGGGACGTGCTTGGGGTATAAAACAGTCTCTGTGACCCCTTACATTAGTCTACTAGATGTTGAGCAGAGTCAAGTGTGTTGAAGCTGGTGAGTGACTAGCCAAAATGTGAGCTGTAGCTGGGATAGAGACAAGCCAGGGTCTCTCTTTGAATGGAGACTGCACGGGTCAGCTAGGAAAGCTGACTAGTCTGTGTGTTGAAGCTGCAGACTAAACATGGTGGAAGCTGCAGCCTGTTTAGTGTGCATGGAGTTGAACACTTCTGCTTGGCGCTGAAAGGTGCTGGAGTTCAGGCTGAAGGTGATACTGAGACTTGTAGAGGACTGTACCCCTTCTTTCTGTAAAGTTAACTCTGGGAAAAAGGAGTCTAATCTGTTTGGGCGAGCCCACTCTGACATATATGTGCCTGCTGAAGGAATTGTTTATTTGCTGTGCTACCTTTGTGCATAGAATATGCCATTTTTGGTTTTGAATCCCTTGGAGTTTTATGAAAGCAATAAAACTGCACCTGTTTGGACCAAACTGCATTGAACGCTACCTAATGCCTACCTGAAAATATGAATTCCTACAGGGGGTATTATTACTTTAAAGAAAGCATTAAGGAGGCATTATTACTTTTTAAGGGTACATTACTATTTTTTAATAAAATGCCCCTTATATGTGGATTTTAAATCTCAATATTTGTGTTTTATATATAATACATAAATAAAGTATAGCTCCAAGAAAAACCTAACAATAAATTTAGTATCCAAAATGCTAAAGTAATTTAAGTCATACCCGCAGCTGTCCGAAAAGCATACATTTGGGCTATTGTTTGCATTGAACGACTTGGTAGGATGCACTGGCTGAGACCACCTATGATGCAGAAGTAAAAAGTAGCTGAATATATTTATTGGACTACTCAAGTAATACTTCTACAAGACTACTGAGGAGTAGACTAATTCCTTTTGACACCACGCAGAAGCACGCCACTGAGAAAACTTTCTATAAATAAGCTTACGTTTCTGCTTCCTGGACCCCTGTGAGTATAAACAGGAGGATAAATTGAATTTCCAGCCTGTAGTTCACCTAGGACCTTCTCTACTACTTTAATTAAATGCTCATTCAGCAATTGTACTATTTTTGTTTTTCAAGGGTTTTATTTTTACATCAGTTCAGCTATAGTGATGCCACATTTTATATATATTTTTTTACAACTAAAAACTTTATTTTTTCTCTATAATATAATGTTATGTCAGCTTATATTTTGCAAGACAAGCTGTAGTGTTTATTACCATAATTTTGGCATCCAATAAGACATTCTGATCTCTTTTAATTGCATTTTTTCGGGGAGGTGACTTAACCATAAACACAGCGATTCGGCCATTTTTTTTTCTGCTTCACTACATGATATAAATATTTTCATATTTTATTAATATAAACATTTATGCATGCAGTGATATGAAATATATTATTTTTGACTACTTACACTTTGGATAAAGGGGGTGATTTAAACTTTCAGATTATTTGGACTTTTTTATACATTTTCTAAAAATGTATATATTTTTAATGTTTTTTTTATACTTTTTACTAGACCCCTTAGGTAATTTGAACCTGAATGGGCTGATCATTTATATAATACACTGAAATACTGTAGTAATGCAGTATTTTGCATAATTGCCTACCTCTGATGGAGCCATGATGAAGCCCAGCCTTTGCCTGGGCTTCAAAGGGGTGTGCAAGCAAAGCAGACATGGAGGCCTTCAGTAGCTTCCAGCTGCCATGACAATACTATTTGCAACCTGCAATTTAGCAATGGCCAACTGAAGCGATCAAAGCTACTGGCATCCAAAAAGGCACAGTTGCCTTGGCAGCTAGTGGCCTACTATAAGCCCCCATGTGTGCCATGCTTGTATACCAATGAAGCCCAGGCCATCCATGTTTTATGAATGTCACCAAGAGGTTAAATGCAGTCGGTTTAACACTTAATTGTGACAGTGATGAATGTAGACGCACTGCACCACTGGCAAAGCTTACCCTTTGTGACAACCTGGACTTCACTAGCGCCTCTGATGGGGAGGATAGGTTTGGGTCATTAGGGTGCCTGTACCTGCAGCAGCTGACTTGCAGGTCAAGGCAGAAATGCGAGACACCGAGGATGAAGACAGAGACCTGGTCAGAGAGTCCGAGGTCTTAGCGAGCAGCACAGGTTCAAAATACGAAGTCGGGGTTAAGAGCAGAGAGTTCAGACAAAAATGGATAAACAAGCCAGGTCAGTAACAGGAAACTGGAGACTAACTGCAATTAAATCTAAGTTCAGGCAAGGTGTGGAGGGAGGAGCTGCCTAATATATAACTTGCAGGGGGATAGGCGAGGAAAAGAAAACTCTGCAGGACACAGCGGGTGAAATTCCTGCTGAGTCTGGTTGCGTCTCCATATAGCCAGGGGGAGACTCTCCAGCAAAAGGGGAATGCAGTAATGCTGGGAGTGCTGTAAGAGGCAGTTCAGCACGATGGCCTGACACTAGGTGGAGCAGAGCGGTGAACATTGTGAGTATGATGGCACCGAGGAAGCATGTAAGTTACCGGCATGACATAGATTGTCCCACAGCTATTCTTCCTGAACTCTCCCCTTCTACCTACTTGCTCTGTTTGACTGGGCATTTGGGTTTATGCAATCATGAGAGGGGAATAAGTCTCTGCCAGACATCTTTGGGGGTGGCAACTTTTGGTGAGGAGTAGAACCACACACGTACAAAGTGCATCCTGCTGAAATTGTCCAATGTCTCAAGGTGGCGATTCACATCTGCCATAGGTGGAGTGCTATTTCACTTCTGCATCCTATAATGCTATGTAGTTAGAGTAGCCTTTGATCTTGATAAACTGGCCCTGTTTTTTTCATATCCCGATACGAAAAGTACAAGGATGTATGTTATAAACCATCATGATTTAATATCCTCTGTTGAACTTTCCCAGTAATTAATGTAAGACTGCTGTGGGGGATTCTTGGAGGCTGGCAGTCATTGTCACCACTAAGAAGAGCCCAAGCGCCACACATTGTACTAATCCCACATGCTTGTGGCTTTGGATACTATTATCTCAATAAAGTCTTTGAGTGCGCAGTCTTCTGATGTCTCCTATTTCTGGTTTGAGACAATTAAAATGACTTTAGCAGACTCATTGAAAGTGTGCCAACCTGCTTTCCATCTTGATATGATTTTATATCATGTGTGCGGTTTTCAACGTTCCGTGTGCTCATACAGATTAAATTCAGCATTGTGCACAAAGGAAGTATGGCTGGCACACGCGGTTTTCACATCCACTTTTGCCTCTCCTCTATCTGAGCATTAAAGAAGTCCTAGCGTCTTAGTTACAGATTGCTGGGAACTAGAGAGAAGCAAATCTTTAGAAATTTGAAATTGCTAAATTTGCCAAATTTTTCCTGAAAATTTGATTCACAATGATTGAATCGATTTGCCATTTTTCGAAAGCACTCCAATTGCCATGAAAATATGTATAAGACACTGACTCTCCTATCTCGCGCTCCTCATCAAGTAAACCTGTATTATTCCATTCTTCTCAATCTTCTAATTCTTTTCACTGTTGTGCTGTTACACACACTATCTGTACAGTTTATTTTTTTATTATTTATGGATTTTGCATCCTCTCTCTCTATGGCTAAGCCCTGAGCTGTGGCGTCTTCTCACTATCCAGATTTATCACGGCAGCTGCATTTCCTACTTCTGCTTTTTTACACGTTAGGTCCCACTTTATTCTCTGTTCTATGCCACATGACCCTTCTCTGGCTGATGCAATCTTTTGCAATGTGATGGCCGCAATTTTTGGTAATTCATGCAAAGCAAACTGCTGCTTGAATTTGTCAGCTTCCGCGAATTTGTAAAAGTACGAACCCTAGTCATTTGAGAATGAGGGGATGGTTCCCTTTACACAGTTTCCTGTACAGCACCACTCTGCCCACTTGTCTGTGCAGAGAATTGCAGTCCCATTCCAACCCTACTTTGAAAAGTGCAGACCACTTCAGCAACTTTATCCTCATGATCAGTGCTATGTCCAGAGGTCAGACTCACAGTGACAATTAAATGATGGCTTATCCTATGGATGGGCACATCCCATGGTTTTCAAGATCGCTAAGATCTTTTATTATTTTCTGCTAATGGAGAAATTCTTTCATGGCTATTTCATGGAACATGGCTTTTAAAAAGATGCGATTCTGATAACTGTTCTGTACCTATGAGGTCATCACATGGCAGGAAGCAGAAATCTTAAAAATAGCATGTAATTGATGCAGAACATATATTACAAAATTTTATATATCTTCAAACCATAAAAAGACAGTATATGCGTGTACCATACTGACCCTTTTAAAAAGTGTGACACTATACAGGGCTATGTAAGTGCATAACGTAATAATAGTTAATTTCAGCATTCAAGGAAGAAAAGTATTACATGTCCATGATAACCATTGAGATGACTACTCTTATTTCTAGTTATCCTTGGAAAAATTAGGTTGATTATTCTGAAGTAAGCAATCGTCGTTTTCTCACTTTGTTATTATACATTGATCAAATGAAGATCACTTTGAAGCTTCCACCATTTGCAGAGTAAAGATCATACAAACAAGTGAAAATTATCAACCAAAACACCATATTAACTGAAATACATCTAATGACAGTATCGAAAGTTTATACTGCTTGACCACTCTTTTTACTTCCTAGAAACAAGGAGCCATGAGGAGGACCACCTTCATCCGCATTCAACTTCTACTAAACTGTTATTTAGTGTAACGGCTCAGTGGTATCATGTACCAGTTACAAAAAAAGATGTAAAAATACTTCACCACCATCAAAATCTGAAAAAGGTGATGGAAGAAAAATTAAGAGATATACATTCTCAATTTTTTTCTCTTCCAAACAATATTGAGAGTCAACTTGTTTTGGTTAAGGGTAGTGATGAGCGTATATACTCGTTACTCGAGATTTCCAGAGCATGCTCGGGGGTACTCCCAGTATTTTTTAGTGCTCGGAGATTTAGTTTTTCTTGCGCAGCTGAATGATTTACATCTGTTATCCAGCATAAGTACATGTGGGGATTCTCTAGGAACCAGGCAACCCCCACTTGTACTTATGCTGGCTAACAGATGTAAATCTTTCAGCTGCGGCGAAGAAAACTAAATCTCCGAGCACTAAAAAATACTCGGAGGACCCCCGAGCGTGCTCGAGAAATCTCGAGTAACGAGTATATTCGCTCATCACTAGTCAAGGGCATCCACTGACCATAGGAGTAGGCACCACGGAGGAAGTGCCTGTAAGTTCTTTGGATAGAAGAGTCATGTCCGGCTAGTTCTATCCTGTCAGGGCACCAAACACAGTAGAGTGTGGTCAGCCGATTAATTTCATAGTTGGTAGCTATCACTTCTCACTCCTCTACGCACGGAGGCGCTCGCTCTATGTTCTCTATGAGAGAGCGGCAACCAGACATCTCTGATGGTGGCTTATATTTCATAGAACAAAAGGATCTCTGTCCAAAATTGGACATGCTGGATTCTTAATGTCCTCAATTATCATTTGTCGGAGGCGAATCAGGAGGCCCTCATACATATTAGTCTGTTGGCCAATATTAGTCTAATGTGAATGGGGGCATTTAACTATTGGATGGCAAGAACTTGTACAAGACTTCCCTCTACGGAATAACTGCTTTGATAGCAAACAAGAGGGTGATTGGATTATGAGGACTGATGAATGATCGGTCCTTTCTGTCAATAACCAAGCACCGTTAAGATATTAGCTATTGGGTCTCCACTCTTCCATATTTGCTCCCGCCAGCAACATTGAAACTAACAGGCAGCTATGCTTTTTGTTTGTACTAGTTATAAAACATGAGATCTATTGATATGTTTTCATTATCTAATTTAGTTATTTGATATCTAGTCATTTTATTACACCTGCAAGATCAGCTGTAAATTCTAATAATTTTGTAATTTTTAATTATTTTATAATTGGCCCAAAATCTGTAACACACCCCTTTCATCACCAACAGTCTGCCATTTATAATAATAGTGTCCTACTATGCATCAGAAGGGCTTTTTGGCCCCTCAGGAAATAGGTTATGAGGCCATTCTGCACTCTGTATTGCCATTCCCTTTAAAGAAGCCCTCCTCCCATCATTTTGCTTCTCTCTTAATATATTGCAGTCACCATATTATATAGCACTGTGCACTTGCAATTGCTCATTTTGCCTTTCTACCCAGCTAATTCTACTCTTTTCCAGTAGGTCTTTGACATCATGTGATTAATTACTGACTTGCTGAATCCTTCTAAGCTCTATGTAGAAACAGGAGGTCAATTTTCTCTGTGCAAGTTATGAGTAGTGTTGAGCGATACCTTCCGATACTCAAAGGTATCGGTATCGGATGGTATCGGCCGATATCCGAAAAATAACGGATATCACTGATACCGATACCCGATACCAATGCAAGTCAATGGGACACAAGTATCGGAAGCTATCCTGGATGGTTCCCAGGGTCTGAAGGAGAGGAAACTCTCCTTCAGGCCCTGGGATCCATATTCATGTAAAAAATAAAGAATTAAAATAAAAAATATGGATATACTCACCCCTCCGGCGGCCCCTGGACCTTACCGAATGTAACCGGCAGCCTTCGTTCCTAAGAATGAGGAGTTTAGGACCTTCGATGACGTCGCGGCTTGTGATTGGTCGCGTGAACGCTCATGTGACCGCTTACATGACCAATCACAAGCCGCGACGTCATCGCAGGTCCTAAACTCCTCATTCTTAGGAACGGAGGTTGCCGGTTACATCGTTAAGGTCCAGGGGCCGCCGGAGGGGTGAGTATATCCATATTTTTTATTTTAATTCTTTATTTTTTACATGAATATGGATCCCAGGGCCTGAAGGAGAGTCTCCTCTCCTCCAGACCCTGGGAACCATACACTGGGAACTTCCGATTTCGATTTCCGATATCACAAAAATATCGGAACTCGGTATCGGAATTCCGATACCCGATACTTGCGGTATCGGAATGCTCAACACTAGTTATGCGTCATCACTGCAAAAGTCTATGGCAGGGGGTAGGAGGGAGCAGCTGGGTCAGGAGTTGAAAAGGGGAATGATAAATGAAGGGACAAGAGACTACCTGTTTCTACATAGTCGAAAAAAGAGAACAATTAGCTGGGTAGAAAGGCAAAATGAGCAATTGTAAGTACACAGTGCTGTATAAGATGATGAGTGCAATATATTAAGAGGAGAAAAACTTTGATTAGAGGAGGAGGTCTTTTTTAATGGGACCACAAAAACCATCAAAATTGAATCAAAACAGATTTTCCTATGTATCAAAGATTGGGGACTTTTGTGGAGCAATTAGTATTAATAGGAAGTGAAAGCCCTCAAAATTTTGAGTTTATATGTCAACATAATAATAATAATAATAATAATTTTTATTTATATAGCGCCAAAATATTCACTTTACAATTAAGCGGGGACATGTACAAACAATAAATTCGGTACGAGTTAAGACAATTTAAACAGAGACATTAGGGGTGAGTTCCCTGCTTGCAAGCTTACAGTCTACAAGGAAATGGGGGGACACAATAGGTGAAAAGTGCTCGTTATTTCAGGTCTGGCAATTATAGTAAATAGGGATTTTCATACAAAGCTGCATGATCCGGTCAAAACATTGCATATAACCACCAATAGTCTGAATTACTTTGTTTTCCGGCCAATCATAAACTGGACAGTTTGGGCAAGAGGCTTGACCCTAAATAAACAAAGCTGTGGATATCCGCTAAGAACCCATTATTATAATTGTATATTTGTATGTAGACACATTGAGAGACGACACAGAAGTTGTCAATTTCACAGAGGAAACATATTGCTTCCTTTCGAAAAAATAGTCAAAGTATCATTAAAATCATTAGTCTATACTTCATGTAATTCTCTTTCCAAATCATAAATTAATGAAAATGACCTGTCAGTTCTGACATGTTTGTTTTGGTAAATGCTTATATTTTCCATAAACTATTTCTGAATTTAGAATTTCTTAATTCTGAAGCATTTTTTATTTAAAAGCCTGTGCTGTTCCATTCCTCTGTTATTCCTCCTAGAAATGTATGAAATAATTTGACAACAGGGTGTTATTATTCTCCTTGATAAGGGGTGTGTCTCTACAGTCCGGCATGGACATCACTGATTGGACAGTATTGGTAGAGTAGATGCAGGGACGCACCACTCATTGGTAACGCCCAGTTGTTAATTTATTCACGCAGTTTCAGGAGAAACAACAGAGGAACTGCATAATAGTGTTTTGAGAAATGTTTGGTATTTCATGGGTTACACAAGTATTTATTAAAGAGACAGGAGTCTGACAGGTTCTTTTAAATCCATGTAAACGTCCAGTACAGGGCTCTAGATTATATTGCTGACACAGTCTGATTTACTTGCCTATGCAATCAGTTTGGTTAGGGAGAAACATTGTGAATTTCACAACAATAGTGTCATTGCTCGGTTTCTAGACTCGATCTGGTGAGCTTTTGCCTAAGTCACACGTCTCTGCTGACTGTCCAGACCTTAGGTCTGCTTTTCACAAACCCTGGTCTCTATCCAACGTTTTGACAGGAAACTGTCTCTGTCCCTTCACCTTATCCCCTCCCACTCCGGGCTAGTCTCAAACTTTAACTCTATCGCTCCCTACCGTCTGACAAAACACAACATTAACACCAATAACGCACATTGCAACACATATTTTACATTCCAATGCATTATAACAATACACGAGTCTTCAAGGGGGAATACGGACAATATTGTCCATCTCTTTACATTTGCTTTCCTTTTCTTCATTTGCTACACTTCAGGTAGTTTCCATTTTCTCTTTCGGTTCTTTTCTATCACATTTGGCTTTATACAATCACCTGTCACTGACTTTTTAGGCCGGCCTCACACTGGGCGTAAGACAATACGCCACGTATTATACGTCCGTACTACGGCCGTAATACGGAGAAATGTTCCCAAAATATTGATCCGTAGTCAGGGTGTGTCAGCGTATTTTGCGCATGGCATCCTCCGTATGTAATCCGTATGGCATCCGTACTGCGAGATTTTCGCGCAGGCTTGCAAAACCGACATCTAATGGATTTATGTGCTCAAATGTTCGGGAAAACATATATACAGTGTATATATATATATATATATATATATGTCATTGAGACACATATATATATATTCTGTATTTAGATTTCATTCAGCGCGATATGTGTTAAAAGCCGGTAATTCAATTGCCGGCTTCTCATTTCTCCTGCACAAACCCGACAGGATATGAGACATGGTTTACATACAGTAAACCATCTCATATCCCCATTTTTTTTGCATATTCCACACTACTAATGTTAGTAGTGTGTATGTGCAAAATTTCAGCGCTGTAGCTGCTGAAATAAAGGGTTAAATTGCGGAAAAAATTGGCGTGGGCTCCCGCGCAATTTTCTCCGCCAGAGTGGTAAAGCCAGTGACTGAGGGCAGATATTAATAGCCTAGAGAGGGTCCATGGTTATTGGCCCCCCCGTGGCTAAAAACATCTGCCCCCAGCCACCGCAGAAAAGGCACATCTGGAAGATGCGCCTATTCTGGCACTTGGCCACTCTCTTCCCACTCCCTGTAGCGGTGGGATATGGGGTAATGAAGGGTTAATGCCACCTTGCTATTGGAAGGTGACATTAAGCCAGATTAATAATGGAGAGGCGTCAATTATGACACCTATCCATTATTAATCCAATTGTTGGAAAGGGTTAAAAAACACACACACACATGATTTAAAAGTAGTTTAATGACATAAACACAGCGGTTGTTGTAATAATTTATTGTTCTCTCAATCCATCAGGAACACCCTCGCTTGGCAAAATAATAAACGCACAAGATACATACCTTCTGGTGAACCGTCTCGTCCCACGAGGTAATCCATCTGAAGGGGTTAACTAATATTACAGGCAGGAGCCCTGCTAAATGCAGCTGTGCTCCGTGCCTGTAATCCCCGGCGAATGAATGAAATGTAGGTCAATGACCTACATTTCCTTCAGTCGCGGTGATGCGCCCCTGGTGGATGTCCTCATATGACCTGGAGCGTGGGAAAAAGTTCCCAGGCTGCAGTTCATGAGAATATCCACCAGAGGGCGCCTCACCGCGACTCAATGTAAGTACAGATCCTGCTTTCCTTTCAGCACCCGGGGATTACAGGCACCAGCGAGTGGTTTATCGCAGCTCGTGCCTGTAATATTAGTTAACCCCTTCAGATGGATTACCTCGTTGGACGTGATCTGACATCAGAAGGTATGTATCTTGTGCGTTTATTATTTTGCCAAGCGAGGGTGTTCCTGATGGATTGCGAGAACAATAAATTATTACAACAACCGCTGTGTTTATTTCATTAAAATCCTTTTTAATCATGTGTGTGTGTGTTTTTTAACCCTTTCAAACAATTGGATTAATAATGGATAGGTGTCATAATTGACGCCTCTCCATTATTAATCTGGCTTAATGTCACCTTCCAATAGCAAGGTGGCATTAACCCTTCATTACCCCATATCCCACCGCTACACGGGAGTGGGAAGAGAGTGGCCAAGTGCCAGAATAGGCGCATCTTCCAGATGTGCCTTTTCTGGGGTGGCTGGGGGCAGATGTTTTTAGCCACGGGGGGGCCAATAACCATGGACCCTCTCCTGGCTATTAATATCTGCCCTCAGTCACTGGCTTTACCACTCTGGCGGAGAAAATTGCGCGGGAGCCCACGCCAATTTTTTCCGCCATTTAACCCTTTATTTTAGCAGCTACAGCGCACAAATTTTGCACATACACACTGCTAACATTAGTAGTGTGGAATATGCAAAAAAAATGGGGATATGAGATGGTTTACTGTATGTAATCATGTCTCATATCCTGTCGGGTTTGTGAAGGAGAAATGCAAAGCCGGCAATTGAATTACCGGCTTTTCACTAACACCGCTGCGTATTTCTTGCAGGTCACACTGCTGGTCCGTGTGGAATCCGTATTTTTCTCGCCCCCATAGACTTTCATTGGCGTATTATTTGCGCAATACGCTGACAAACGCAGCATGCTGCGATTTTGTACGGCCGTAGAAAGCCGTATAATACTGAACCGTAATATACGGCTAATAGGAGCAGCCCCATTGAGAATAATTGTGCCGTATGTAATGCGAGTTTTACGGACGTAGTTTCTGCGCTCTTACGTCCGTAAAACTCGCCAGTGTGACGCCGGCCTTATACTTCTATGTACAGTGGCATGTTAAAGTTTGTGCACCCTGGGAGATTTGAGTTCTCAGATAACTTTGACCAAGATTTCAGACCTGAGATGGAAATGTTCTTATAGTTTTATATACTGTGAGTTCAGGCAATTATTAGCCTTTACATACATTTGGTTTCCGTTTCTGATGTTACCAATCATCCCCATTCAGGTGACTACAACTAAATTGCAGCCCATGGACAAGTAGCACTATTTCTAGGGGAAAAAAAAGACAAAAAAACAAAAAAACAGACCCTTTCATCTAATTCCAAATATCCAACTTTCATTGCCAATTAAGAACAGTTGGAAGGACAGAAAAAGCTGTACTACAGACTGACAATAATTTGTCCAGAATTGCAGTTGAAAAGGAATTATGGGTAATTTTATTCTTATTTTACTTTTTAATGATTAACTAAATTAGTAAAATACTGCGCTTGTGCACTTTTAGATTACATGTTTCACTGCCTTATTTTTTCTTAGGACCATAAGGTTCATCCTTCATGTTCTTTAATGTTGAACTCAAGCATAATATTCTGCATGTTTACCCTATGATGGTTATGCCAGTAATGTCTATATTTCAAAAAAGCAATCAAATGTTATAGTTTTTTTACGGAAAAAAAATATAAAATGCCTTTTAAAGGGGTGGGTTGTTCGTATTCAACAAGCCCCCCAGCAAGTAACAGATCAATCCTGATGATTGAACTCAGCACTAACAACCTTAATTGTAAGTTAAGGACTTAGAGGACTCCACAACATTTTTATTCTGTAACTCAACTTAAATATGGACAGTCGTGGCCAAAAGTTTTAAAACCAAAAGTTTTGAGACCAACACAAATTTGGGTTTTTGCAAAGCTCACTGCTTCAGAAGATCTTTTAGTTATGTTTCTATGATTACTCAAGTACAATTATCAGCACTTAATACATGTTTACACTTTTATCGACAAATGTGTCAAGTTTATGCAAATACTCAAGATTACAGTGATGATGACCCTTATTTTTCAAGACTTCTACTCTTCATCTAGGCAGTTGGATATTAGTTTCTGGGCCAAACCCTGGCTCATGACAGCTCATTCTTGCCTAATCAGTGTTTGCCATTTATCACAGTTTTGTTTGTCCTCCCACTTTTTGAAAATTGACCACAGGTTCTCAATGGAATTGAGACCTGTGGAGTTTCCTGGCTTTGGACCCACAATTTCAATGTTTTTTTCACTGAGCCACTTAGTGCTCACTCTTAGGGTATGTGCACACGTCAGGATTTCTTGCAGAAATTTTCCTGACAAAAAACGGACATTTCTGCCAGAAAACCGCATGCGTTTTTTTTGCATTTTTTCATGCGTTTTTGATGCGTTTTTTGTGCGTTTTGGTGCGTCTTTTTCCAAATGCATAGAATTGCGGGAAAACCGCGGAAAATCCGAAAAATTAATGAACGTGCTGCTTTTTACCGCGATGCGTTTTTTTCACGGAAAAAAATGCACCATGTGCACAAAACATGCAGAATGCATTCTAAATGATAGGATGCATAATGTATGCGTTTTTAATGAGTGTTTATAGCGTTTTTATAGTGAAAAATGTGAAAAAAAATGCAAAAAAACCTGAACGTGTGCACATACCCTCACCAAGTGACATGGTCTCCATCATGCTGAAAAAAACATTGCTCATCACCAAATTGCTCTTGGCTCAATGGGAGAAGTTGCTCTTGGAGGAGGTTTAGATCCCATTATTTATTCATTAAAGAGTTTTTAGGCAAAATTGTGAATGAGCCCTCTCCATGGGAACAACCCCCATAAATGAATGGTTGTTTTATTGTTGACATAGCACAGCAGTCATGGTAGCACTAACCGTATCTTGTCAAGCCAATCATTCTTCCATAAGTTCCAAAGAACTTAGAGTACTCAGGTGTCTATGCCTGACGAAGAGACCTGAGTAGTCTGGAAAGCTTGCAATTTGTTACCATCTTTTCAGTTAGCCATTAAAAGGTATCAACCACTGAGGACTCTCAATTCCAAGTATTTTTCTACAAAGGATTAGTCATGGAAGATATTTATTTCTCCTCATGTCACAGCCCTGTTGCAGCAGGTCATTGAGGTATGTGTATGTGTGTTTACGATAACACTCTTCTGTTCCTTGAGAAACAGGTTTCAAACTGTGTTTCTTCAGACTTCAACCCAACTGACATCTGCCTAGGATGGACTGCAGTTTGAAATATGTGATGGGGGCCATTTCTTCACATTTTTGGAGAACCCTTTTAAGGAAGGACTCAGAAACATTAAAGAAGCGCTTCCATCAAAGTTTCCGACATTTTAATGTATTGCAATCATCAAATTATATGGCACTGTACACTTACAGTTGCTCATTTTACCTTTCTACCCAGTTAATTCTTCATTTTTCATTTGTTGTGTCATCGCATTGTTAAAAACTGACTAGCTGAATCCTTGTAAGACCCATGTGGAAACAATAGGTAATTTTTCCCTGCATGACTTATGAGTCACTGCAAAAGTCCCTGGGATGGGGAGGAGATATCAGCTGGGTCAGAAGTTGATGAAGGGAATGAGTTTTTCAGGGAAAAAGAGACTCCCTATTCCTACATAGAGCAGAGAAAAGAGAAGAATTTACTGGGTAGAAAGGCAAAATTAGCAATTGATTGTAAGTACACAGTGATATATAATATTATGATTGCAATATACTAAGAGGATAAAAACTTTGATAGGAGGAGGAGGAGGGCTTCTTTAACAGTAAGTCACAGGCTGCATTGTTATATATGAGAATTTTCTCTACCTAACTATCTACTGTAAATAGCATTCTTCTTTGCAAAAATATTGCACTAAAACATATAGGTACATCTCTGTCTATGCCAGTACATCTCTCCAAACGTATATATTATGGGCTAAAAAAGTAGAAAAGTAAAAGCTAGAGTATTTTTTCATATAGTTACTAAAAATTAATGATGCAAAAACAATTACTAATCACATTTTTTAATATACTTCTTTAACCCCTTAGCGCCAGCCGCCGTACTAGTACGGCGCTGCCGGCACTGCATTTGTGCCAGCCGCCGTACTAGTACGGCGGCTCGATCACCGCGGTCTCGCGCTGTATGACAGCTGACACCCCGCAGCAATGCCCACGATCGGCGCTATCGCAGGCATTTAACCCCTCTGATGCCGCTGTCAATAGTGACGGGGGCTCCCTGCGCTCTCCCACCAGAGCAACGCGATGAGATCGCGCTGCTCCGGTGACCTGGAAGGAGTCCCCGGATCCAAGATGGCCACGGGACTCCTTCCGGGTCATGAGATGACCTAGCTTGCCGGCGCCTGCTGAGAGTTCCTAATAGCAGGCGCCGGCAAGCCTCTGTAACGTGCCTCTAAGATCGGTGATCTGACAGAGTGCTGTGCACACTGTCAGATCACCGATCTGTGATGTCCCCCCCTGGGACAAAGTAAAAAAGTAAAAAAAAAATGTCCACATGTGTAAAAAAAAAAAGAAAAAAAAAATTCCTGAATAAAGAAAAAAATATATATATATTCCCATAAATACATTTCTTTATCTAAATAAAAACAAAATCACACAATAAAAGTACACATATTTAGTATCGCCGCGTCCGTAACGACCCCACCTATAAAACTATATCACTAGTTAACCCCTTCAGTGAACACCGTAAAAAAAAACAAAAAAAACGAGGCAAAAAACAATGCTTTATTCTCATTCTGCCAAACAAAAAGTGGAATAACACACGATCAAAAAGACGGATATAAATAACCATGGTACCGCTGAAAACATCATCTTGTCCCGCAAAAAAAAGCCACCATACAGCATCATCAGCAGAAAAATAAAAAAGTTATAGCTCTCAGAATAAAGCGATGCAAAAACAATTATTTTTTTATATAAAATAGTTTTTATTGTGTAAAAGCGCCAAAACATAAAAAAATTACATAAATGAGGTATCGCTGTAATTGTACTGACCTGAAGAATAAAACTGCTTTATCAATTTTACCACACGTGGAATGGTATAAACGCCCCCCCTAAAAGAATTTCAGGAATTGCTGGTTTTTGTTCATTCCGCCTCCCAAAAATCGGAATAAAAAACTATCAAAAAACGTCATGTGCCCGACAATGGTACCAATAAAAATGTCAACTCGTCCCGCAAAAAACAAGATCTCACATGACTCTGTGAGCCAAAATATGGATAAATTATAGCTCTCAAAATGTGTTGATGCAAAAACTATTTTTTGCAATAAAAAGTGTCTTTTAGCGTGTGATGGCTGCCAACCATAAAAATCCGCCCAAAAAACGCTATAAAAGTAAATCAAATCCCCCTTCATCACCCCCTTAGTTAGGGAAAAATAATACAATTTTAAAAAATATATATATTTCCATTTTCCCGTTAGGCTACTTTCACACTAGCGTCGGTACGGGGCCGTCGCGCTGCGTCGGCCCGACGTACCGACGCATACTGTGCAAGCGCCGCACAACGGGGGCAGCGGATGCTCTTTTTCCACGCATCCGCTGCCCCATTGTGAGGTGCGGGGAGGTGGGGGCGGAGTTCCAGCCGCGCATGCGCGGTCGGAAATGGTGGACCGTCGGCACAAAAAAAGTTACATGTAACGTTTTTTTGCTGCCGGCGGTCCGCCACAACACGATGCAACCGTCGCACGATGGTTGCGATGTGTGTCAATACGTCGCAATGCGTCGCTAATGTTAGTCTATGGGGAAAAAAAGCATCCTGCAGATGACTTTGCAGGATGTGTTTTTTTGCCAAAACGACGCATTGCGACGTATGCAAAAAAACGCTAGTGTGAAAGTAGTGCTAGGGTTAGGACTAGGGTTAGGGCTAGGGTTAGGGTTGGGGTTAGGGCTAGGGTTAGGGCTGGGGTTAGGGTTGGGGTTAGGGTTTCAGTTAGAATTGGGGAGTTTTCACTGTTTGGGCACAACAGGGGCTCTCCAAACGCGACATGGCGTCCGATCTCAATTCCAGCCAATTCTGCTTTGAAAAACTAAAACAGTGCTCCTTCCCTTCCGAGTTCTCCTGTGCGCCCAAACAGTGGTTCCCCCCAACATATGGGGTATCAGCGTTCTCAGGACAAGTTGGACAACAACTTTTGCAGTCCAATTTGTCCTGTTATCCTTGGGAAAATAAAAACGTGGGAGCTAAAATATCAGCTTCGTGGAAAAAAAAATATTTTTTATTTTCATGGCTCAGCGTGATAAACTGTAGTGAAACACTTGTTGGTTCAAAGTTCTCACAACACATCTAGATAAGTTCCCTGGGGGGTCTAGTTTCCAATATGGGGTCACTTGTGGGGGGTTTCTACTGTTTAGGTACATCAGGGGCTCTGCAAATGCAACATGACACCTGCAGACCAATCCATCTAAGTCTGCAATTCAAACGGCGCTCTTTCCCTTCCGAACTCTGCCGTGCGCCCAAACAGTGGTTCCCCCCCATATATGGGGTATCAGCGTACTCAGGACAAATTGGACAACAAATTTTGTTGTCTAATTTCTCCTGTTACCCTTGGGAAAATAAAAACGTGGGGGCTAAAATATCATTTTCGTGGAAAAAATATATATTTTTTATTTTCGCGGCTCTGCGTTGTAAACTGTAGTGAAACACTTGTTGGTTCAAAGTTCTCACAACACATCTAGATAAGTTCCCTGGGGGGTCTAGTTTCCAATATGGGGTCACTTGTGGGGGGTTTCTACTGTTTAGGTACATCAGGGGCTCTGCAAATGCAACATGACTCCTGCAGACCAATCCATCTAAGTCTGCATTTCAAACGGCGCTCCTTCCCTTCCGAGCTCTGCCGTGCGCCCAAACAGTGGTTCCCCCCAATGTATGGGGTATCAGCGTACTCAGGACAAATTGGACAATAACTTTTGTGGTCCAATTTCTCTTGTTACCCTTGGGAAAAAAAAATTGCGGGCTAAAACATCATTTTGTGGAAAGAAAAAATTATTTTTTAATTTTCACAGCGCTACATTCTAAACTTTAGTGAAACAATTGGGGGTTAAAAGTGCTCACCACACATCTAGTTAAGTTCCTTAGGTGGTCTTCTTTCCAAAATGGTGTCACTTGTGGGGGTTTCCACTGTTTAGGCACGTCAGGGGCTCTCCAAACACGACATGGGTTCGATCTCAATTCCAGCCAATTTTGCATTGAAAAGTCAAATGGCGCTCCTTCCCTTCCGCGCTCTGCCATGCGCTCAAACAGTGGTTTATCCCCATATATAAAGTATCAGCATACTCAGGACAAATTGCACAACAACTTTTGGGGTCCAATTTATCCTGTTACCCTTGGGAAAATAAAAAATCTGGGACAAAATGATCATTTTTTGTGAAAATTAATATGAATTTTTTTTTACGGCTCTACATTATAAACTTCTGTGAAGCACTTGGAGGTTCAAAGTGCTCACCACACATCTAGATTAGTTCCTTAGAGGGTCTACTTTCCAAAATGGTGTCACTTGTGGGGGTTTCCACTGTTTAGGCACATCAGGGGCTCTCCAATCGCGACATGGGTTCCGATCTCAATTCCAGCAAATCTTGCATTGAAAAGTCAAATGGCGCTCCTTCCCTTCCGAGCTCTGCCATGTGCCCAATCAATGGTTTACCCCAACATGTGGGGTATCGGCGTACTCAGGACAAATTGTACAACGACTTTTTTTGGTCCAATTTTTCCTGTTACCCTTGGTAAAATAAAACAAATTGGATCTGAAGTAAAAATTTTGTGAAAAAAAGTTAAATGTTCAATTTTTTTTAAACATTCCAAAAATTCCTGTGAAGCACCTGAAAGGTTAATAAACTTTTTGAATGTGGTTTTGAGTACCTTGAGGGGTGCAGTTTTTAGAATGGTGTCACTTTTGGGCATTTTCTGTCATATAGACCCCTCAAAGTCACTTCAAGTGTGAGGTGGTCCGTAAAAAAAATGGTTTTTGCAAATTTTGTTGCAAAAATGAGAAATCGCTGGTCAACTTTTAACCCTTATAACTCTCTAACAAAAAAAAATTATGTTTCCAAAATTGTGCTGATGTAAAGCAGACATGTGGGAAATGTTGTTTATTAACTATATTATGAGATATAACTCTCTAATTTAAGGGCATAAAAACTAAAAGTTTGAAAATTGCTAAATTTTCATAATTTTCAACAAATTTTTGTTTTTTTCACAAATAAATGCAAGTCATATCGAAGAACTTTTACCACTATCATGAAGTACAATATGTCACGAGAAAACAATGTCAGAATCACCAGGATCCGTTGAAGCGTTTTAGAGTTATGACCTCATAAAGTGACAGTGGTCAGAATTCTAAAAATTGGCCCTGTCACTTAGGTGAAAACAGGCTTCGGGGTGAAGGGGTTAAATAAATGCCATCAAAGAGTAAATAGTATGGACATGTTTGGTATCCCTGTAATCGTAACAACCAGTACAACACATTGAACACATTATTTTAGGTGATTAGTAAACAGAGTATAGAAGTGGTGCAATTTTTTTTAATTTTGATTTATTGCTATAACTGTGTAAAGATGAAAACAAACTATTCTGGTCATTGGAATCAGTGCATCACAAACATTTTTTGCATATATGCATTTGTTAAGTGTATGTGCACATTTTACGTATGCTTGTGTGCATGTATGTACTATGTATAAAATCTAATCACGTGTGTAATGTGTTAAGTTAACGTGCATGTTTTTTAATAGAAGTGTAGAAGTTTGTCAAAGTTTGAGCCGACTGTCAGTTCAATGTGCTCCAAATCTCTCGCTGGTAAGGCATGAGAAAAAAAATCTCAGATCTGAGCTGTCTCATAGAATAACTCTGGTCCGAGTGCTATGCGATACAATAGCACTGGGCCATATTATACGCTCGTGTAATTGAGCCCTTAGTGACACAATAAGTAACCTTGTCCAAAGTTAGTTCAGTTTTATGTATAATTTTTTATCAAAGTGGCAGATCTATTAGTACAAGATGCAAACAAACTTCTGTGTCATCTTGATGAAACCTCAAATATTAGGATAGAAGAAAATGATTCACAAATATATTTAAAACCAACAAACCCATTTGACCATTGACCCAGAGTGGAGAAGCATTGTAGAAACAGATTTTTCTCCTCCTTCATTCATCAACTTTTGTATTGAATACAATTGAGGATTTGAACTGATGATATACTTAGCTTAAAATACCGCATATACTAGAAAAAATATTGGAGACGATGAGACATTTATACTCACTTAAACTTTGGTCATGCAATATCACCACCTTTTTCTAGTCAAATAAGATACTTTACAAGTTATTTAAGAACTTCTGCATCCAAAATCTCACCAAGGAGGATGGCTACCAGCTTTCAGGGTTCTGTACACATCTTTCAAAAAAGTAGTTTAGATAAAGTTCTTCTTTAAAGTGAATATTGTTATTAATAGTGGGATCACTGGGTGCGGTGGATCCTAAGCCAAAGGTCCAGGTGGGCACAGGGCCTATGGGCTTTGGTGCAGCAGTTAGGTGGAGCACACGAGACACATACAGCTGGGTGACTGGAAACTGCAGGTAGAAAGGTGTAATGCTGGATGTTGGAAACCATAAGCAAGCGGGAGACGTCCAGGAGACTATAGGCAAGCAGGTGGACATGTAGAAGGCAATCTAAAAGTGTTAGTAAAGGCTTAGAAACTGCCAGTTGACAGGAGACATTTTGGGACACGTAGAACTAAAAGTCTTAATAAAGTCCTGGAAACCACAAACAAGTAGGCAGGATGCTAGAAACCGCAGGCAGATGGGAAACGTCCAGGAGACCACAGAAAAGCAGGCGGGATGCTGGAAACTGCTGGCAGACGGTTTGCCAGAAAACACCAAAATTGGCAGCTCTGCCATTGATGTGACCATGTTCTTCACAGGTGATAGCAAGTTGACACTAAGCCAATGTTACAGACATGAAAGAGTCTGGGAACGCTGTGGTGATTGTTATGCTGCTGCAACTGTAAAGTGGCGAGGGGTGGTATCAGTGGGCGAGGTACTCATTCACACGCTACATGAAAATGGGGGTCCTGGCTGGGGTTGTGGACTCTTGCTGTGATGGCGATACGCCCTTGCACACACGCATGTGCTGTTGCATTTGGCCGGCCAGGGCCAGGTGTTGCAGAGTTCAATGAGACAGGTCATGGTTCATAAATAAACTTATTTTAACTGAACAATTAATTTTGAGGAACTATATACAGCAGATAGTAGGCATTCATCTGAATGGACATTTCTGTTATGATATGTAACATTATAACACAATTCTTCCTCCCTTTCCTGGAATAACTCTTGCTTTCCACTTCACTTAGCTTTCTTCTGCCTTTTATACGGCCCAGCACACTATTCCTGGAGCCTCCTCTTCCCCAATAATAGCAATATAGTCCAGCAAGCAAGAGTCCTATGCTTCCACCCATGGTTCCGCGTCCTTCTCCCCTTAGGCAAGTTTTCAGTGCCAGTATGGCCGCTACTTAGCTTCTCTCTTTATTGACGCCTCTGGACCACCATGCTGTGCATTTCCTCTTCATCCCACTTATCCTTCCTTCCCCGTCCCGTTACCCGACTGACAGACAACTCTGTATCATCGCATTATGCTTCCTGCCCCAAGCCCCGATACTTCTTCCTTTCCCCTCTTTCAGTCTGAATCGACTCCAGACTGCGACTCACTTCTCTGTAGGATCTTACTATCCATTCTGTCGTCTCTCTCTTGTCACATGACACCTACTGCATATGGTTCTGCTTCTTAGTCAGTCCTGAGGAATGCTACTGCTGCAGGCTTGTCCCTATCTGAGGTTCTAACAGCAAACTCTCTCTCTTGTGCCCACACTTGGCTCCTTCACCCGGGCTAGTCCCAACTATTAACTTCAACTTTTCGTATCAACTACCTAGTGCTGGCCAGAACACAACTCTATTACTAACAATATGAATCATTGAACCTTTCAAACACCATAATGCATAACATAATTTTACATATTGCTGAGGGGAAATGTGGGCAACACTTTCACCTCCTTACACAACATCATCCAGAATGACCATTTTGGCGGGGACTCAACGATGGCCTGGGAGGGTCACATAAACTTTTACTTGACAAACAATATGCTGATCACTGATAGGAACTGGGATTAATCCTCATTGTTAGAACTTACACTGGTGTAGTGGATATATTACACTGGTCAGAATTTGTTCTGCCAAATGCCAATGATTACTAATTCCTTCCTGCTGCTTTGAATCATTGAAAGCAAGTAGTAAAAATGTACTTTTATTTGTTCATTGAAAACCATCTGAATTCATTTATTCTAATTAACTGTGGACACCCAAAATAATGGTAAAAGCACTATATGCAAAATGCTCCAAAAGAATCAAGTTACCGCCATTATCTTACGATGATTCAGATCTACTGAATGGAATGACCCCTTCATTCTGTCATTTGTGCTGCTTCCAATGAGGTCCATAACAACAAAGGTTTGGAGGACACCTTGCCTCCTAATAAGGATGGCCTTTAATTATCTAATAAGCACCTTGCCTTATTGTACTCTCTGGGACACTGGGTACCAGTGCATCTGACTCCATCAATTCAGACCACAGACTGTCCTGAAGCTCCCTGATGCCCTCATCCAGGTCTAGGAGGAGACTCCTCAGAACACCATCTGCGGTCTCGTCAGAAGCATGGTCAGGTGATGCCGGAAGTGATCAAATGCATGAAAATTGGATCTGCCTTTGATTTTAACTTTTTACAATAAAAAAATTGAGAGCTTTATTCCAAATTACCCTGAAAATTAAAATAGTAAAAAAGTAACCCAGTGTCCTCCCATGTAATGAACTTCCAAGGCCTATTTAAGGCTCCCAAGACTCACACCTGTGTCTTGGTATTGCTCTATGACTTGCTAGTAACTCTTTTAGTTTTGTCTGTGTACAGTTCCATCCCACATTCATCAGGACGTCTTCTGCTTGTCTGGGATTTCCAGTATCGTTACCTACTTGCCTGCGGTTTCCACTATAGTTTCCTGGCTGTCAGGACTCTGAACATTTTTATTACCTTTTGTGCATTACTGCCCTTTTCCAAGATGGCGTCTTTGATCTCATGTGCACTGTGTCTTCCTGCTATAAAACTCCACCCCAGCCTTCAGTCTGTGCTAGAGTAGTCTGCCTTGCATCCAGCTCCTGACCCTGTTGACTCCCTGGCTGTATACCTGCTCCTGTGAACCTGTGTGGTGATCCTGCTACTCTGCTCTGAGTTCCTGCTACATACACCAGTTTCCAGTAATCCTCCTTCATCTGCTGCTCGTGTTTACTTCCATCTGCATTTGCTGGACATGTAAGCTGTTGCTGCTCTGCAAAGACCTGAGACTATTACCCAGGCCTCCCTGGTTGTGCTAAGATATTATTTGAACTGCCTTATAAGCATAGCTATCTGTGTTTGGACTAAAACATGGACTTATTTGTGTAAAGTATCCTCAAGAATAATTGTGCTTCATAGACTTTCTGCGTGATTGCATTTTCCTCTGAAGTTCCCTATAGACTGCTAAGCTGCATTTAATATTTACACCAAGTGTTGTGGACTTGAGTTTCTCTCTGCACCTGTTTGAATCACCGTGTGATAATATAGACTTTACCACTTATAAAACTGTGTCCTGTAGTTGTCTTCTTCCATGCAAAGAGTCTCCTGAGTAGTGTTGAGCGATACCGTCAGATACTTGAAAGTATCGGTATCAGAAAGTATCGGCCGATACCGGCAAAGTATCGGATCCAATCCGATACCGATACCCGATACCAATACAAGTCAATGGGACTCAAGTATCGGACGGTATTCCTGATGGTTCCCAGGGTCTGAAGGAGAGGAAACTCTCCTTCAGACCCTGGGAACCATATTAATGTGTAAAATAAAGAATAAAAATAAAAAATATCGCTATACTCACCTGTCCGACGCAGCCTGGACCTCAGCGAGGGAACCGGCAGCGTTGTTTGTTTAAAATTCGCGCTTTTACTTGGTTACGTGAAGTCCCGGCTTGTGATTGGTCAGGGCGGCCATGTTGCCGGGACGCGGACCAATCACAGCAAGCCGTGACGAAATTACGTCACGGCTTGCTGTGATTGGTCCGCTGTTATGACCCCAATGGCGAGGGTCTCAGAGGAACGTGGAAGTCTGCAGAATACAAAAATCCAGCTCATAGGGCAGTGGTAACTGGGTTGACCATATATCTACTCCTAACGCCAACACTAGAAGTAGCCGGGGATCATTCCTACGTTGATTCTAGATGACACGCGCCAGCCGGAGAATCTAGCTACCCCTAGTAGAGGAAAACAAAGACCTTTCTTGCCTCCAGAGAAGGGGACCCCAAAGCTGGATAGAAGCCCCCCACAAATAATGACGGTGAGGTAAGAGGAAATGACAAACACAGAAATGAACCAGGTTTAGCACAGAGAGGCCCGCTTACTGATAGCAGAATAAAGAAAGGTAACTTATATGGTCAACAAAAACCCTATTAAAATCCACACTGGAAATTCAAGAACCCCCGAACCGTCTAACGGTCCGGGGGGAGAACACCAGCCCCCTTAGAGCTTCCAGCAAAGGTCAGGATATAGATTTGGAACAAGCTGGACAAAAATACAAAACCAAAACAAATAGCAAAAAGCAAAAGGCAGACTTAGCTGATATAACTGGAACCAGGATCAGTAGACAAGAGCACAGCAGACTAGCTCTGATAACTACGTTGCCAGGCATAGAACTGAAGGTCCAGGGAGCTTATATAGCAACACCCCTAACTAACGACCCAGGTGCGGATAAAAGGAATGACAGAAAAACCAGAGTCAAAAAACTAGTAACCACTAGAGGGAGCAAAAAGCAAATTCACAACAGTACCCCCCCCTTAGTGAGGGGTCACCGAACCCTCACCACGACCACCAGGGCGATCAGGATGAGCGGCATGAAAGGCACGAACTAAATCGGTCGCATGAACATCAGAGGCGACCACCCAGGAATTATCCTCCTGACCATAGCCCTTCCACTTGACCAGGTACTGAAGCCTCCGCCTGGAGAGGCGAGAATCCAAGATCTTCTCCACCACGTACTCCAACTCGCCCTCAACCAGCACCGGAGCAGGAGGCTCAGCAGAAGGAACTACAGGCACAATGTACCGCCGCAACAAGGACCTATGAAATACATTGTGAATAGCAAACGACACAGGAAGATCCAGACGAAAAGATACAGGATTAAGGATTTCCAATATCCTGTAAGGCCCAATAAAACGAGGTTTAAATTTGGGAGAGGAGACCTTCATAGGAACAAAGCGGGAAGAAAGCCATACCAAATCCCCAACGCGTAGTCGGGGACCCACACCGCGGCGGCGGTTGGCAAAGCGCTGAGCCTTCTCCTGTGACAACTTCAAGTTGTCCACCACATGATTCCAGATCTGCTGCAACCTATCCACCACAGAATCCACCCCAGGACAGTCAGAAGGCTCCACATGACCCGAAGAAAAGCGAGGATGGAAACCAGAGTTGCAGAAAAAAGGCGAAACCAAGGTGGCGGAACTAGCCCGATTATTAAGGGCAAACTCAGCCAACGGCAAGAATGTCACCCAATCGTCCTGATCAGCAGAGACAAAACACCTCAAATAAGCCTCCAAAGTCTGATTGGTTCGCTCCGTCTGTCCATTAGTCTGAGGATGGAAAGCAGACGAAAACGACAAATCAATGCCCATCCTACTACAAAAGGATCGCCAGAACCTGGACACGAACTGGGATCCTCTGTCTGACACAATATTCTCAGGGATGCCGTGCAAACGAACCACGTTCTGGAAAAACACAGGAACCAGATCGGAAGAGGAAGGCAGCTTAGGCAAAGGAACCAAATGGACCATCTTGGAGAAGCGATCACATATCACCCAGATAACGGACATGCCCTGAGATAGCGGAAGATCAGAAATGAAATCCATGGAGATATGTGTCCAAGGTCTCTTCGGGACAGGCAAGGGCAAGAGCAAACCGCTGGCACGAGAACAGCAAGGCTTAGCTCGAGCACAAGTCCCACAGGACTGCACAAATGACCGCACATCCCTTGACAAGGAAGGCCACCAAAAGGACCTGGCCACCAGATCTCTGGTGCCAAAAATTCCCGGGTGACCTGCCAACACCGAGGAATGAACCTCGGAAATGACTCTGCTGGTCCACTTATCCGGGACAAACAGTCTGTCAGGTGGACAAGACTCAGGCCTATCAGCCTGAAATCTCTGCAACACACGTCGCAGATCCGGAGAAATAGCTGACAAGATAACTCCATCTTTAAGAATACCAACAGGATCAGCAACTCCAGGAGCATCAGGCACAAAGCTCCTAGAAAGAGCATCGGCCTTCACATTCTTTGAACCTGGTAAATACGAGACAACAAAATCAAAGCGGGAGAAAAACAATGACCAGCGGGCCTGTCTCGGATTAATGCGTTTAGCAGACTCGAGATACATCAGATTTTTGTGATCAGTCAAGACCACCACACGATGCTTAGCACCCTCGAGCCAATGACGCCACTCCTCAAATGCCCATTTCATGGCCAACAACTCCCGATTGCCCACATCATAATTTCGCTCGGCAGGCGAAAACTTCCTAGAGAAAAAGGCACAAGGTTTCATAACAGAGCAACCAGGGCCTCTCTGCGACAAAACGGCCCCTGCCCCAATCTCCGAAGCATCCACCTCAACCTGAAAGGGAAGTGAGACGTCAGGCTGGCACAAAACAGGCGCCGAAGTAAACCGGCGTTTCAACTCCTGGAAAGCCTCCACGGCAGCAGGAGCCCAGTTAGCTACATCGGAGCCCTTCTTGGTCATATCCGTCAAAGGTTTCACAATGCTAGAAAAATTAGCGATAAAACGACGGTAGAAGTTAGCGAAGCCCAAGAACTTCTGAAGACTCTTAACTGACGAGGGCTGAGTCCAATCAAGAATAGCTCGGACCTTGACTGGGTCCATCTCCACAGCAGAAGGGGAAAAAATGAACCCCAAAAAGGGAACCTTCTGTACACCAAAGAGACACTTTGAGCCCTTGACAAACAAAGAATTTTCACGCAAAATTTTAAAGACCAACCTGACCTGCTCCACATGCGAATCCCAATTATCAGAAAAAACCAAAATATCATCCAGATAAACAATCAAAAATTTATCCAGATACTTCCGGAAAATGTCATGCATAAAGGACTGAAAAACTGAAGGCGCATTGGAGAGCCCAAAAGGCATCACCAAGTACTCAAAATGACCTTCGGGCGTATTGAATGCGGTTTTCCATTCATCACCTTGCTTAATGCGCACAAGGTTGTACGCACCACGAAGGTCTATCTTGGTGAACCACTTGGCACCCTTAATCCGGGCAAACAAGTCAGACAACAGCGGTAAAGGATACTGAAATTTGACAGTGATCTTATTTAAAAGCCGATAATCAATACAAGGTCTCAAAGATCCGTCCTTTTTTGCCACAAAAAAGAATCCCGCACCAAGAGGGGAAGAAGACGGACGAATATGTCCTTTCTCCAGAGACTCCTTGATATATGAACGCATAGCGGTATGTTCAGGTACCGACAGATTAAACAGTCTTCCCTTAGGAAATTTACTGCCTGGGATCAAATCTATAGCACAGTCACAGTCCCTATGAGGAGGCAGTGCACTGGACTCAGATTCACTGAAGACATCCTGATAATCAGACAAATACTCCGGAACTTCCGAAGGCGTAGAAGAAGCAATAGACACAGGCAGGGAATCCCCATGAATACCACGACAGCCCCAACTTGAGACTGACATAGCCTTCCAGTCCAGGACTGGATTATGGGTCTGTAACCATGGCAGCCCTAAAACAACCAAATCATGCATTTTATGTAAAACCAGGAAACGTATCACCTCGCGGTGTTCAGGAGTCATGCACATGGTAACCTGTGTCCAATACTGCGGTTTATTTGCTGCCAATGGTGTAGCATCAATACCCCTAAGAGGAATAGGATTTTCTAATGGTTCAAGAGTAAAACCACATTGCTTAGCAAATGAGAGATCCATGAGACTCAGGGCAGCACCTGAATCTACAAACGCCATGACAGGATAAGATGACAGTGAGCAAATCAAAGTTACAGACAGAATAAATTTAGGTTGCAAATTACCAACGGTGACAGGACTAACAACCTTAGCTATACGTTTAGAGCATGCTGAGATAACATGTGTAGAATCACCACAGTAGTAGCACAAGCCATTCCAGCGTCTATGAATTTTCCGCTCATTTCTAGTCAGGATTCTATCACATTGCATTAAATCAGGGGTCTGTTCAGACAACACCATGAGGGAATTTGCGGTTTTGCGCTCCCGCAACCGCCGGTCAATTTGAATAGCCAGTGCCATAGTATCATTCAGACCTGTGGGAATGGGAAAACCCACCATAACATTCTTAATGGCTTCAGAAAGGCCATTTCTAAAATTAGCGGCCAGTGCACACTCGTTCCAATGTGTCAGCACGGACCATTTCCGAAATTTTTGGCAATACACTTCAGCCTCGTCCTGCCCCTGAGACATAGCCAGCAAGGCCTTTTCTGCCTGAATCTCAAGATTGGGTTCCTCATAAAGTAAACCGAGCGCCAGAAAAAACGCATCAAGATCAGCCAATGCCGGATCTCCTGGCGCCAGCGAAAAAGCCCAATCCTGAGGGTCGCCCCGTAAGAACGAAATAACAATTTTTACTTGCTGAGCAGAATCTCCAGATGAACAGGGTCTCAGGGACAAAAACAATTTACAATTATTCACGAAATTCCTAAACTTAAACCTGTCTCCGGAAAACAGTTCAGGAATCGGTATTTTAGGTTCTGACCTAGGATTTCTGATAACATAGTCTTGTATGCCCTGCACACGAGTAGCCAGCTGGTCCACACTTGTAATCAAGGTCTGGACATTCATGTCTGCAGCAAGCATAGCCACTCTGAGGTAAAGGGGAAGAAGAAAAAAAAACTCAGAATCTTCTTTCTTATAATCCCTCTTCTGCAATGCATTAAACATTTAATACTGGCCTGGCAAACTGTTATGACCCCAATGGCGAGGGTCTCAGAGGAACGTGGAAGTCTGCAGAATACAAAAATCCAGCTCATAGGGCAGTGGTAACTGGGTTGACCATATATCTACTCCTAACGCCAACACTAGAAGTAGCCGGGGATCATTCCTACGTTGATTCTAGATGACACGCGCCAGCCGGAGAATCTAGCTACCCCTAGTAGAGGAAAACAAAGACCTTTCTTGCCTCCAGAGAAGGGGACCCCAAAGCTGGATAGAAGCCCCCCACAAATAATGACGGTGAGGTAAGAGGAAATGACAAACACAGAAATGAACCAGGTTTAGCACAGAGAGGCCCGCTTACTGATAGCAGAATAAAGAAAGGTAACTTATATGGTCAACAAAAACCCTATCAAAATCCACACTGGAAATTCAAGAACCCCCGAACCGTCTAACGGTCCGGGGGGAGAACACCAGCCCCCTTAGAGCTTCCAGCAAAGGTCAGGATATAGATTTGGAACAAGCTGGACAAAAATACAAAACCAAAACAAATAGCAAAAAGCAAAAGGCAGACTTAGCTGATATAACTGGAACCAGGATCAGTAGACAAGAGCACAGCAGACTAGCTCTGATAACTACGTTGCCAGGCATAGAACTGAAGGTCCAGGGAGCTTATATAGCAACACCCCTAACTAACGACCCAGGTGCGGATAAAAGGAATGACAGAAAAACCAGAGTCAAAAAACTAGTAACCACTAGAGGGAGCAAAAAGCAAATTCACAACAGTCCGCGTCCCGGCAACATGGCCGCCATTAACCAATCACAAGCCGTGACGTCACGGGAGGCTGGACACGCGCGCTTTTTAAAAAGCGCGCGTGTCCAGCCTCCAGTGACGTCCCGGCTTATGATTGGTCACGGCGCCATGTTGCCGGGACGCGGACCAATCACAGCAAGCCGTGACGAAATTACGTCACGGCTTGCTGTGATTGGTCCGCGTCCCGGCAACATGGCCGCCATTAACCAATCACAAGCCGTGACGTCACGGGAGGCTGGACACGCGCGCTTTTTAAAATGGGCGCGTGTCCAGCCTCCCGTGACGTCCCGGCTTGTGATTGGTTGCGCCGCGGTCAACCAATCACAAGCCGGGAGGCTGGACACGCGCGCATTTTAAAATTTTAAAATGCGCGCGTGTCCAGCCTCCCGGCTTGTGATTGGTTGATCGCAGCGCAACCAATCACAAGCCGGGACGTCACGGGAGGCTGGACACGCGCCCATTTTAAAATGCGCGCGTGTCCAGCCTCTCGTGACGTCACAGCTTGTGATTGGTTGCGTCTCCCATGTGACTGCGACGCAACCAATCACAAAGCCGGGACGTAATTTTAAAATCCTTAAGGACCTGAAATTACGTCACGGCTTGCTGTGATTGGTTGCGTCCCGGTCACATGGGCGGCACGCAACCAATCACAAGCCGGGACTCACGTAAAGGAAAGAAAAGCGCGAATTTTAAACAAAGAACGCTGCCGCTTCCCTCGGTAAGGTGCAGGCTGCGTCGGAGAGGTGAGTATAGCAATATTTTTTATTTTAATTCTCTCTTTTACACATTTTTACATTAATGTTGTTTCGATACCGATACCCGATATCACAAAAATATCGGATCTCGGTATCGGAATTCCGATACAGCAAGTATCGGCCGATACCCGATACTTGCAGTATCGGAATGCTCAACACTACTCCTGAGTTATCCCCTATAATTATTACACTGGCTGTCTTCGGATTTCAGTTCCAGTTACCCGCCTGCCTGCAGTTTCCAGTATCACTCCCTACTTGCCTTTGGTTTCCAGTATCAACCTGTCTGCAGTTTCCAGTATTAACCTGCCTGAGGTTTCCAAGACATCTTCCTGGCTGTCTGTGGCTTCCAAGGTATTAGACTTTGTCACTCCAGAGGTTTATTTGCTACCTGTCCCCGATCTTCTAGGACTTCTTCTACATGTCCGCCTGTAGTTTTCAGGACATTTTAGTTTATATTCTGAGTGTTCCATCTGACTGTGCTTCACTGACACCCGTGGCCCCTGTGCCCACTCGGACCTTGGGCATAAAGGATCCACCTCACCATGTGAGCCTGCTTTACGTAACAATACATTTACCTAAAAGTAGTGATAGGCAGTGAGTAGTGTGAGGCAGTGAGGGGGATCATTTGCGAGGGTCGATATGTGTCCCCCAGGATACTGACGGAGTCCTATTAAACCCCATGGAGTGCCTTCTGTTCACAGCAATACGCCTGTGAGTCACAAGGTAAAATAAAAGAAAGAATGGGTTGGGTCCAAGTAGTGACTCACTCAGATTTTTAGGAAAACCCTTAAGGGCTTTTATTTTTAGAGGAATTTGCATGTTTGGTAGTGGGGCGAATTCTTCTCTCCACTCCGGGTTTTGGAATTGGCTCTATTGCCACAATTCCATTTAAATCTGTCAGTTTTGCCTTGGGTGTGTCAGTGATGGAGTTTAGAAGCTGCAGAGCAGGTGGCTCTGTGCATCTCAGGTCTGCATGGAGCTAAAACAGAGCCAGGGACTTCAAGGAGGCTGACGCACCCAAAAGGCATGGTGATGCCATTGTACACGGCAGAGGGTTCTGAGTTCTGGACTGTGTTTGTGGAACCCAGCTGCGATCGGGAGGACAATACTCCTATGTGTGAGTTCTAAAAATAAAGACACCATTTATGTTGAACTTTCTGTGGTCCCTGTCTATCTGTCGCACTACACCAACACCACTGCACTACAGTAGAGATGGATGGATAGATCAATGGGACTCTGGTTCGTTGGCCAAGTCAGTAGTCTTTGGCCACTGAATGGAAGGCTGACAAATCTTTTAACTTCCATGATCCCAGTACAACTTTTGATTATTCAAGCGAATGTGATGTCATTTGTGCATCACACCACAATGATGACATCACAACAGCCCTTATAAAAAGCTGCACGGGATATCCCAAAATGTAAGAAATTTGCAAGCCTCCCTTCTAGTGGCCATAGACCTGGCTGAAGGAAATGGTGTCCCACAAATCAATCTGCCCATCCCTACCTATAAGTAAACGTACAGGGGAAGGTATCTCTAGTAGTTTACTTCAGCAATATGTTGCTTCCATAAGGTTTTGCCCCATCTGTCGCCTGGTTTCATAGAGAGTCCTTGTTCTTCCCTGTAATACAAGACAGCTTCATTCTCCAACAGAAGCTAAACTTCTGACCTCTGCCCCCTGTGAAATAAGGACACTCTCTAAAGGTTAGAGGTCTTCTGATAATTGTCACTGCCATATTGTTGGAAGATTTAGCAGAAAACAATAAAAGTTCCAACTTTTGCAACACTTTGTATAACTTCATTATTTTTTTCACACAGCTGCTTATTGCACATGTGGTAATGTAATTAGAGGTCTATTTTCTAAGGCCAACACAATGTCTGCCCCGTAGCATTGTTAGAAGCCCAGATGATATTTTTTAGTCATCTTTGTAAGCTAATAAACAGTTTTCGCCCACAATGGACCTCTTGTTACCTATTATTTACAAGCATTTAAAAGTAGATCCAAATTTTACAAAATGATTCCAAATTGACCATGATATATTTATATATAATTAATTTATACAGTGTATCAGGATAAGCAGATTTAGTTTTTTTATTAGTTCTAGATTTTCTGATAATTTTAATTTAAATGAAGAATTTGGGAAAGGATTGTGTTGGCTAATTTACTCTCTTCAACTTAACCCCTTCTCGCATGAGGACGTGAATAAAGGTCCTAGGCAGGAGTGCGCAAGTGTAAAGGGGGCCCAAGAGCTGAGTTCTGTCCCCATGCGGTAGATGTCAGTTATATTACATTGGGGTGTAACAGCCAGGCTGGATTTGGCCATTTAGATGCCACTGTCAATATTTAACAGCGGCATTTAAATGGAGGGGTTGCTGATGTGTACCTCACAATACAATAGCGTATATACTGATGGGTTGAATTAAAAGCTAAGGTCCTGTTTCAAACACCCTTTGCTGCCATCTTGGTACTCCTGTGAAGTTCCACTACAGGCTTAGTTCCATAGAAGACAATGATTTTTCCTTAGACAAGATTCTAAAATGTATTCAGACCTCAGGATTGACCCACAAATCAATTCAGACCCAAAACTAGTTCACCACCTTCATTAGCGTGCAGAGCAGGACAAGAAACATCACGGAAAAAGAAACAGTCTTACCAACACCAGGTCAGATCGCCAATGCAGTAGACCCACAAGATAAAGGCAGGGGCAGCACATGTGCAAACTGCTGCTGAAATGACCACTCACAAACCTACCAATTCGCGGAGGGGTTGTCTACTTAGCAGGGCCAGTGTCAGCACCCGGGCAAGTGTCGGGTCTGGTGCTTGTGCCTGTACCGGTGCCCACAAGTGCCCCCCCTGCTTGCTTAGTGCCCCATGTTTGCGATACCTACCTCTCCCTGTTCCTCCGCTGCGGTGTCTTCGGCGTCTCTTAACTGTGATGTTTCTGGTCAGAGGGCGCAATGACGTCACTAGTGTGCGCCCTCTGCCTGAAAAGTCAGTGCAGCAAGTAGGAAGACACTGACGCTGAGGAGTCCGGAGCAGAGCTGCGGCCAGCGAGGAGAGGTCAGTATGTCATTTTTCTTTTTTAATGTTTGGAGCAGTATATGGGGTCCATCATATACTGGAGCATTATATGGGGCCCATTATATATGGAGCATTATATGGGGCCCAACAATTACTGTATGGAGCATTATATGGGGCCTATTCTGTATGGAGCATTATATGGGGCTCATTATGTATGGAACATTATATGGGGCTCATTATGTATGGAACATTATATGGGGCTCATTATGTATGGAGCATTATATGGGGCTCATTATGTATGGAGCATTATATGGGGCTCATTATACTGTTTTACTGTATGGAGCAATAGAAGGGTCTCATTATTCTTTATGGATCATTATATGGAGCTCATTATTCTGTATGGAGCAATATATGGTGCTCAATATTCTGTATGGAGCACTATGCGTTGCGAATAATACTGTATGGAGCATTATATGGGGCACATTATTCTGTATGGAGCACTATGTGGTGCCCATAATTCTGTATGGAGCAATATATGGGGCTCCTTATTCTGTTTGGAGCACTATGTGGTGCCCATAATACTGTATAGAGTAATATATGGGGCACATTATTCTGTATGGAGCACTATGTGTTGCGAATAATACTGTATGGAGCAATATATGAGGCTCATTATTCTGTATGGAGCACTATATGGTTCTCATTATTCTGTATGGAGCACTATATGGTTCTCTGTCATGGTTCCCAATGGCAAGGAAACGTCAGAGAACTTAAATAGCAGACTAGCTCTTGGGTGATGGAATCTCGAGCTGACCGTGAGCTAAACCTACCACACAACTAACAGTGGCCGGGTGACGTACCTACGTTTTATCCCTAGACGCCCAGCGCCAGCCGGAGAACTAACTAACCCTAATAGAGGAAAAAACAGACCTGGCTTACCTCTAGGGAAATTCCCCCAAAAAGGAGACAGAAGCCCCCCACATATATTGACGGTGAGTTCAGAGGAAAAGACATACGCAGTATGAAGGTAGGTTCAGCAAAGCGAGGTCCGCTTACTAGATAGCAAGAAGATACAATAGGGAACTTCACGGTCAGCTGAAAACCCTATTAAAATACCATCCAGAAATTACTTTAAGACTCATGTGTCAACTCATGACACCGGAGTGGTAATTTCGGCCCACAAGAGCTTCCAGCTACAGAAACATAACATAACTGTGAACTGGAACAAAAATGCAAACAAACTTAGGACTAAGAGTCCAACTTAGCTGATAGTAGTCTAGAAGCAGGAACATGCAACAGAAAGGCTCTGGTTACATTGATGGCCGGCACTAGAATAACTGAGCAGCAAGGCTAAATAGGATACTCCCATATCCTGATGGAAACAGGTGAACAGAGAAAGTGAAGCACACAAGTCCAGTACCACCAGTGACCACCGGGGGAGCCCAAAAACCAAATTCACAACAGTACCCCCCCCTCAAGGAGGGGGCACCGAACCCTCACAAGAACCACCAGGGCGATCAGGATGAGCCCTATGAAAGGCACGGACCAAATCAGAGGCATGAACATCAGAGGCTGTCACCCAAGAATTATCCTCCTGACCGTAGCCCTTCCACTTGACCAGATACTGAAGTTTCCGTCTGGAAACACGGGAGTCCAAGATCTTCTCCACAACGTACTCCAATTCACCCTCAACCAACACCGGAGCGGGAGGCTCAACGGAAGGCACAACCGGTACCTCATACCTGCGCAATAATGACCGATGGAAGACATTATGAATAGAAAAAGATGCCGGGAGGTCCAATCGAAAGGACACAGGGTTAAGAATCTCCAAAATCTTATACGGGCCGATGAACCGAGGCTTAAACTTAGGAGAAGAAACCCTCATAGGGACAAAACGAGAAGACAACCACACCAAGTCCCCAACACGAAGATGAGGACCAACACGACGACGGCGGTTAGCAAAATGCCGAGTCTTCTCCTGGGACAACTCCAAATTGTCCACCACCTGTCCCCAAATCCGATGCAACCTATCCACCACAGTATCCACTCCAGGACAATCCGAAGACTCCACCTGACCAGAAGAAAAGCGAGGATGAAACCCCGAATTGCAAAAGAAAGGAGAAACCAAAGTGGCAGAACTAGCCCGATTATTGAGGGCAAACTCCGCCAACGGCAAAAAGGCAACCCAGTCATCCTGATCCGCAGACACAAAACACCTCAAATAAGTCTCCAAGGTCTGATTAGTTCGCTCAGTCTGGCCATTAGTCTGAGGATGGAACGCAGACGAAAAAGACAAATCAATGCCCATCCTAGCACAGAACGCCCGCCAAAATCTAGACACGAACTGGGTCCCCCTGTCAGAAACGATATTCTCCGGAATACCATGCAAGCGAACCACATTTTGAAAAAACAGAGGAACCAACTCGGAAGAGGACGGCAAGGGCACCAAATGAACCATCTTTGAAAAACGGTCACACACCACCCAGATGACAGACATTTTCTGAGAAACAGGGAGATCAGAAATAAAATCCATAGAGATGTGAGTCCAAGGCCTCTTTGGAATGGGCAAAGATAACAACAATCCGCTAGCCCGAGAACAACAAGGTTTGGCCCGAGCACAAACATCACAAGACTGCACAAAAACTCGTACATCTCGAGACAGAGAAGGCCACCAGAAGGACCTAGCCACCAAATCCCTGGTACCAAAGATCCCGGGATGACCTGCCAACGCAGAAGAATGAACCTCCGAGATGACTCTACTGGTCCAATCATCAGGAACAAACAGTCTACCAGGCGGGCAACGATCAGGTCTATCCGCCTGAAACTCCTGCAAAGCCCGTCGCAGGTCTGGGGAAACAGCAGATAATATCACCCCATCCTTAAGGATACCTGTAGGTTCAGAATCACCAGGGAAATCAGGCTCAAAACTCCTAGAAAGGGCATCTGCCTTCACATTTTTAGAACCTGGTAAGTATGAGACCACAAAATTAAACCGAGAGAAAAACAACGACCAGCGCGCCTGTCTAGGATTCAGGCGCCTGGCAGACTCAAGATAAATCAAATTCTTGTGATCGGTCAATACCACCACCTGATGTCTAGCCCCCTCAAGCCAATGACGCCACTCCTCAAAAGCCCACTTCATAGCCAAAAGCTCCCGATTACCAATATCATAATTTCGCTCGGCGGGCGAAAATTTTCGAGAAAAGAACGCACAAGGTCTCATCACGGAGCAATCGGAACTTTTCTGCAACAAGACCGCCCCAGCTCCGATCTCGGAAGCATCGACCTCAACCTGAAAAGGAAGAGTAACATCAGGCTGACGCAACACAGGGGCGGAAGAAAAGCGGCGCTTAAGCTCCCGAAAAGCCTCCACAGCAGCAGGGGACCAATCAGCAACATCAGCACCCTTTTTGGTCAAATCAGTCAAAGGTTTAGCAACATCAGAAAAACCAGTTATAAATCGTCGATAAAAATTAGCAAAGCCCAAAAATTTCTGAAGGCTCTTAAGCGAAGAAGGTTGCGTCCAATCACAAATAGCCCGAACCTTGACAGGATCCATCTCAATGGAAGAGGGGGAAAAAATGTACCCCAAAAAAGAAATCTTTTGAACCCCAAAAATACACTTAGAACCCTTCACACACAAGGAATTAGCCCGCAAAACCTGAAAAACCCTCCTGACCTGTTGGACATGAGAATCCCAGTCATCCGAAAAAATCAAAACATCATCCAGATACACGATCATGAATTTATCCAAATATTCCCGGAAAATGTCATGCATAAAGGACTGAAAGACTGAAGGGGCATTTGAAAGACCAAAAGGCATTACTAAATACTCAAAATGGCCCTCGGGCGTATTAAATGCGGTTTTCCACTCATCCCCCTGCTTAATTCGCACCAAATTATACGCCCCACGGAGATCAATCTTAGAGAACCACTTAGCCCCTTTTATTCGAGCAAACAAATCAGTCAGCAGTGGCAGAGGATACTGATATCTGACTGTAATTTTATTCAAGAGTCGATAATCAATACACGGCCTCAAAGAGCCATCTTTTTTAGATACAAAGAAAAAACCGGCTCCTAAGGGGGATGAAGAAGGACGAATACGTCCCTTTTCCAGGGACTCCTTAATATATTCTCGCATAGCAGCATGTTCAGGTACAGATAGATTAAATAAACGACCCTTTGGAAATTTACTGCCCGGAATCAGATCTATGGTACAATCGCAATCTCTGTGAGGAGGTAGTGAACCAAGCTTAGGCTCCTCAAAAACATCACGATAATCAGATAAAAATTCCGGAATCTCAGAGGGAATAGATGACGAAATGGAAACCAAAGGTACGTCCCCATGAGCCCCCTGACATCCCCAGCTTAACACAGACATTGCTTTCCAGTCAAGAACTGGGTTATGAGATTGTAACCATGGCAATCCGAGCACCAAAACATCATGTAGATTGTACAACACAAGGAAGCGAATCGTCTCCTGATGGTCTGGATTCATACGCATAGTCACTTGTGTCCAGTATTGTGGTTTATTACTAGCCAATGGTGTAGAGTCAATACCCTTCAGAGGTATAGGAACTTCCAGAGGCTCTAGATCAAACCCACAGCGCCTGGCAAAGGACCAATCCATAAGACTCAAAGCTGCGCCAGAGTCGACATAGGCATCCGCGGTAATTGACGATAATGAACAAATCAAGGTCACAGACAGAATAAACTTAGACTGTAAAGTGCCAATTGAAATAGACTTATCAACCTTTTTTGTACGTTTAGAGCATGCTGATATAACATGAGTTGAATCACCACAATAGAAGCACAACCCATTTTTTCGCCTAAAATTCTGCCGTTCGCTTCTGGACAGAATTCTATCACATTGCATATTTTCTGGAGCCTTCTCAGAAGACACCGCCAAATGGTGCACAGGTTTGCGCTCCCGCAAACACCGATCAATCTGAATAGCCATTGTCATGGACTCATTCAGACCTGTAGGTGCAGGGAACCCCACCATAACATCTTTAATGGCATCAGAGAGACCCTCTCTGAAATTCGCCGCCAGGGCGCACTCATTCCACTGAGTAAGCACAGACCATTTACGAAATTTTTGGCAGTATATTTCAGCTTCATCTGTCATGATTCTCAATGGCGAGAGAACATAGCCCAGCATATATGAGAACTAGCTCTTGGAAGATGGAAACTATACTGACCATGAACTAAACCTGCCGCACAACTAGAAGTGGCCGGGTAGCATGCCTACGTTTTTTTATCCCTAGATGCCCAGCGCCAGCCGGAGAACTACCTAATCCTAGCAGAGGAAAAGACAGTCCTGGCTCACCTCTAGAGAAATTTTCCCAAAAGGCAGACAGAGGCCCCCACATATATTGGCGGTGATTTAAGATGAAATGACAAACGTAGTATGAAAATAGGTTTAGCAAAATCGAGGTCCGCTTACTAGATAGCATGAAGACAGAAAGGGCACTTTCATGGTCAGCAGAAAACCCTATCAAAACACCATCCAGAAATTACTTTAAGACTCTAGCATTAACTCATAACACCAGAGTGGCAATTTCCGCTCACAAGAGCTTTCCAGACACAGTAACGAAACAGCAGCTGTGAACAGGAACAAAATGCAAAAACACACAAGGACAAAAGTCCAACTTAGCTGGGAGTTGTCTAGTAGCAGGAACATGCACAGAAAGGCTACTGATTACATTGTTGACCGGCATGAAACTGACAGAGGAGCAAGGTTATATAGCGACTCCCACATCCTGATAGGAGCAGGTGAACAGAGGGGATGATGCACACAAGTTAAATTCCACAAGTGGCCACAGGGGGAGCCCAGAATCCAATTTCACAACAGTACCCCCCCCTCAAGGAGGGGGCACCGAACCCTCACCAGAACCACCAGGGCGATCAGGATGAGCCCTATGAAAGGCACGGACAAGATCGGAGGCATGAACATCAGAGGCAGTGACCCAAGAATTATCCTCCTGACCGTATCCCTTCCATTTGACCAGATACTGGAGTTTCCGTCTGGAAACACGAGAGTCCAAGATCTTTTCCACAACGTACTCCAACTCACCCTCAACCAACACCGGAGCAGGAGGCTCAACGGAAGGCACAGCTGGTACCTCATACCTGCGCAACAATGACCGATGAAAAACATTATGAATCGAAAAGGATGCAGGGAGGTCCAAACGGAAGGACACAGGGTTAAGAATCTCCAATATCTTGTACGGGCCGATGAACCGAGGCTTAAACTTAGGAGAAGAAACCCTCATAGGGACAAAACGAGAAGACAACCACACCAAGTCCCCAACACAAAGCCGAGGACCAACACGACGACGGCGGTTGGCAAAAAGCTGAGTCTTCTCCTGGGACAACTTCAAATTGTCCACCACCTGCCCCCAAATCTGATGCAACCTCTCCACCACAGCATCCACTCCAGGACAATCCGAAGATTCCACTTGACCGGAGGAAAATCGAGGATGAAACCCCGAATTACAGAAAAACGGGGACACCAAGGTGGCAGAGCTGGCCCGATTATTGAGGGCGAACTCCGCCAAAGGCAAAAAAGCAACCCAATCATCCTGATCCGCAGACACAAAACACCTCAAATATGTCTCCAAGGTCTGATTAGTCCGCTCGGTCTGGCCATTAGTCTGAGGATGGAAAGCAGACGAAAAAGACAAATCTATGCCCATCCTAGCACAGAATGCCCGCCAAAATCTAGACACGAATTGGGTCCCTCTGTCAGAAACGATATTCTCCGGAATACCATGCAAACGAACAACATTTTGAAAAAACAGAGGAACCAACTCGGAAGAAGAAGGCAACTTAGGCAAGGGAACCAGATGGACCATCTTAGAGAAACGATCACACACCACCCAGATGACAGACATCTTCTGAGAAACAGGCAGATCCGAAATAAAATCCATCGAGATGTGCGTCCAAGGCCTCTTCGGGATAGGCAAGGGTAACAACAATCCACTAGCCCGAGAACAACAAGGCTTGGCCCGAGCACAAACGTCACAAGACTGCACAAAGCCTCGCACATCTCGTGACAGGGAAGGCCACCAGAAGGACCTTGCCACCAAATCCCTGGTACCAAAGATTCCAGGATGACCTGCCAACGCAGAAGAATGAACCTCAGAGATGACTCTACTGGTCCAATCATCAGGAACAAACAGTCTACCAGGTGGGCAACGATCAGGTCTATCCGCCTGAAATTCCTGCAAGGCCCGCCGCAGGTCTGGAGAAACGGCAGACAATATCACTCCATCTTTAAGGATACCTGTGGGCTCAGAATTACCAGGGGAGTCAGGCTCAAAACTCCTAGAAAGGGCATCCACCTTAACATTCTTAGAACCCGGTAGGTAAGACACCACAAAATTAAACCGAGAGAAAAACAACGACCAGCGCGCTTGTCTAGGATTCAGGCGCCTGGCAGACTCAAGGTAAATTAAATTTTTGTGGTCAGTCAATACCACCACCTGATGTCTGGCCCCCTCAAGCCAGTGACGCCACTCCTCAAAAGCCCACTTCATGGCCAAAAGCTCCCAATTCCCAATATCATAATTCCGCTCGGCGGGCGAAAATTTACGGGAAAAAAAAGCACAAGGTCTCATCACGGAGCAGTCGGAACTTCTCTGCGACAACACCGCCCCAGCTCCGATTTTAGAAGCGTCGACCTCAACCTGAAAAGGAAGAGCAACATCAGGCTGACGCAACACTGGGGCGGAAGAAAAGCGGCGCTTGAGCTCCCGAAAGGCCTCCACAGCATCAGGGGACCAATCAGCAACATCAGCACCCTTCTTAGTCAAATCAGTCAATGGTTTTACAACATCAGAAAAACCAGCAATAAATCGACGATAAAAGTTAGCAAAGCCCAAAAATTTCTGAAGACTCTTAAGAGAAGAGGGTTGCGTCCAATCACCAATAGCCTGAACCTTGACAGGATCCATCTCGATGGAAGAGGGGGAAAAAATGTATCCCAAGAAGGAAATCTTCTGAACCCCAAAAACACACTTAGAACCCTTCACACACAAGGAATTAGACCGCAAAACCTGAAAAACCCTCCTGACCTGCTGGACATGAGAGTCCCAGTCATCCGAAAAAATCAGAATATCATCCAGATACACAATCATAAATTTATCCAAATAATCGCGGAAAATGTCATGCATAAAGGACTGGAAGACTGAAGGGGCATTTGAAAGACCAAAAGGCATCACCAAATACTCAAAATGGCCCTCGGGCGTATTAAATGCGGTTTTCCACTCATCCCCCTGCTTGATTCGCACCAAATTATACGCCCCACGGAGATCAATCTTAGAGAACCACTTGGCCCCCTTTATACGAGCAAACAAATCAGTAAGCAGTGGTAACGGATATTGATATTTAACAGTGATTTTATTCAAAAGTCGATAATCAATACACGGCCTCAAAGAGCCGTCTTTCTTAGACACAAAGAAAAAACCGGCTCCTAAGGGAGATGACGAAGGACGAATATGTCCCTTTTCCAAGGACTCCTTTATATATTCTCGCATAGCAGCGTGTTCAGGCACAGACAGATTAAATAAACGACCCTTAGGGTATTTACTACCCGGGATCAAGTCTATGGCACAATCGCACTCCCGGTGCGGAGGTAGTGAACCAACCTTGGGTTCTTCAAAAACGTCACGAAAGTCAGACAAGAATTCAGGAATCTCAGAGGGAATAGATGATGAAATGGAAACCAAAGGTACGTCCCCATGAGTTCCTTTACATCCCCAGCTTAACACAGACATAGCTCTCCAGTCGAGGACTGGGTTATGAGATTGCAGCCATGGCAATCCCAGCACCAAAACATCATGTAGATTATACAGCACCAGAAAGCGAATAACCTCCTGGTGATCCGGATTAACACGCATAGTCACTTGTGTCCAGTATTGTGGTTTATTACTAGCCAATGGGGTGGAGTCAATCCCTTTCAGAGGTATCGGAGCCTCCAATGGCTCCAAATCATACCCACAGCGTTTGGCAAAGGACCAATCCATAAGACTCAAAGCAGCGCCAGAGTCGACATAGGCGTCCGCGGTAATAGATGACAAAGAACAAATCAGGGTCACAGATAGAATAAACTTAGACTGTAAAGTGCTAATTGAAACAGACTTGTCAGGCTTCTTAGTACGCTTAAAGCATGCTGATATAACATGAGTTGAATCACCACAATAGAAGCACAACCCATTTTTTCGTCTAAAATTCTGCCGCTCGCTTCTGGACAGAATTCTATCACATTGCATATTTTCTGGCGTTTTCTCAGTAGACACCGCCAAATGGTGCACAGGTTTGCGCTCCCGCAGACGCCTATCGATCTGAATAGCCATCGTCATGGACTCATTCAGACTCGCAGGCACAGGGAACCCCACCATAACATCCTTAATGGCATCAGAGTAAAGCATCTAAATTACTGTGTAGAATGCTGACCTGTTGTGTTCTTGGCGCCAAAGGATTTTTGGGGTCCGGTTGTAAATGTATTAAAATATCACGATTAAATGGTGGCTCTCCATTGTCATTTTCAAATACGACAGCAACTTCATTGACAGTTGGATTATTATATCGGCGAGGGTCTTGATTCCGATCTTGTTTAAGGGCCATGATGATATTTGGCATGAGAGTGCCATTAGCTTCAGCTTTAAGATGTTCTTCATGTTCCACATCTCGTAACATTTTGTAGGCAGCAACAAAGGGATTCACATTGTCTAACTGAAGAGCAATTATACTCATCAAAGTGGGATGACATTTTTGATTTTGTTCACAGTTTAAACGTTGTTAATTCGCGGTAGCGGTATCCAAAATATACAGTTGGGCATAAGCTGGAACTTGATCATCACTGGGATGTAGGGTTCCAGTACGATGATATATTTGTCCATGTATACGGAAACAGTAAGGGCCATGTCCAGGTGGAGGGGATATATTGGCACCCATGGAGGCGAAAGCAAATGAGCTGTTAATACTACGAATATTTTCCATGAGATTCTTACTGAACTCACTCTCCCCTGTCAGCAATCGTTTAAAGACCTCGGGATATTGGGGTATAGGTATATGCACTTTACTCTTGTGACAACACAGAGTAAAATTTTTATCTGCTGGTATCTCAGCATTAAAATGTAATGCTTGACAATGTTCACATAAATAGTTCATAGGACCACAGGAGTGTTCTACTATGGTACTGTCATCATTAGTAAAACCTGTAGGATGTTGAGGTACAGGTTGTGGTAACGGAGCATTGGAATGTTTCTTTAAAGGGAACCTATCACCCCGTTTTTTAAAGATTAGATAAAAATAGTGTGAAATAGGGGCAGAGCTGGGCTTTACATTAGTGCCTCTTTGGTGCCTTTACACCCCCGTTAGGCTGCCGAAATACCTTAGTGAAGTGTCCGTTTTGTCCTGTCACTCAAGCTGGTCAGGTCGGATGGGCGTGGTCACAGCGCTGTTTGTCCCCCAGGATCCTGCTCATTACTACGTTGGTGGCGTAGTGGTGTGCGCATGTCCAGCAGATGAATCCACTGCCCAGGAGATGAATAACGGCGCGGTCTTCGCTATTCAGCCGTTTACCGGTGGGCGCGGCCATTTTTCCTGTGGCCGCGCCTGCGCAGATGGAGCACTCTGCTGCCCGGGGCTTCAGGAAAATGGCCGCGGGATTCCGCGCGTGCGCAGATGGAGATCGCGGCGGCCATTTTCCTGAAGCCCCGGGCAGCAGAGCGCTCCATCTGCGCAGGCGCGGCCACAGGAAAGATGGCCGCGCCCACTGGTAAACGGCTGAATAGCGAAGACCGCGCCGTTATTCATCTCCTGGGCAGTGGATTCATCTGCTGGACATGCGCACACCACTACGCCACCAACGTAATGATGAGCAGGATCCTGGGGGACAAACAGCGCTGTGACCACGCCCATCCGACCTGACCAGCTTGAGTGACAGGACAAAACGGACACTTCACTAAGGTATTTCGGCAGCCTAACGGGGGTGTAAAGGCACCAAAGAGGCACTAATGTAAAGCCCAGCTCTGCCCCTATTTCACACTATTTTTATCTAATCTTTAAAAAACGGGGTGATAGGTTCCCTTCAAGCCAACATATATAAAGCGTGGACCTGGTAGAGGATCTTCACTGTCCACAGATTAAATCACTGAGGAGTTGGAAGGTGTATCGTGGTCAGGGTTTATTAATATGGAGGTGCAAGCGTTTTTTTTGCGCCGTTCACGGCGTGCACCAGCTGCATTTGGTAATGGTTTGTTTGTTGCCTTAGAAGAGTCAGGTGTGAAGCATGTCTTACAAGCAGACTTAACGGTGTACAGGCGACGGCGTTTATCATTTGGAGTGTAAGTAGGACAGTGTTTGCGCTTACGTGCAGATTTACCAACGGTTAAAGGAGCTTGAGGCTGCACACATTCTATGAATGGAGACAAAGAAGCTGTATTGTGGGCAGAATCTATGACTGAGGACGTGGAAATATTATGTTTGCAACGTTGAGAGCGTGCAGCAGCAGCTTTATTACTTAATAGATTAGTTTTGTCCTCAAAAGACTCATTAGTAATGCGTTTATTGCAAGCAGCATTAACAGTGTCCAGGCGCTTCTGTCTGTCCTCTGTAGTCTCGTTAGCACGCTGTTTGCGCTTACGTGCGGCATCGGCGGCTTTTCGCTCTGCGTCATTGGTATACTTATTATCAGACCTGATGTTACGTGCGCCATCAGCAGCTTTGGGCTCTGTGTCATTAGTATACTTAACAGTGTCCAGGCGCTCGCATCTATCCTCTGTACTCTTGTTAGCACGCTGTTTGCGCTTACGTGCAGCATCGGTGTCTTTTCGCTGTGCGTCATTGGTATACTTATTATCAGACCTGATGTTACGTGCGCCATCAGCAGCTTTGGGCTCTGTGTCATTAGTATACTTAACAGTGTCCAGGCGCTTGCATCTATCCTCTGTACTCTTGTTAGCACACTGTTTACGCTTACGTGCAGCATCGGCGGCTTTTCGCTCTGCGTCATTGTTATACTTATTATCAGACCTGATGTTACGTGCGCCATCAGCAGCTTTGGGCTCTGTGTCATTAGTATACTTAACAGTGTCCAGGCGCTTGCATCTCTCCTCTGTACTCTTGTTAGCACGCTGTTTGCGCTTACGTGCAGCATCGGCGGCTTTTCGCTCTGCATCATTACCATACTTTATATCAGACCTGATCTTACGTGCGCCATCAGCAGCTTTGGACTCTGTGTCATTAGTATACTTAACAGTATCCAGGCGCTTGCATCTATCCTCTGTACTCTTGTTAACACGCTGTTTGCGCTTACGTGTGGCATCGGCAGCTTTTCGCTCTGCATCATTACCATACTTTATATCAGACCTGATCTTATGTGCGCCATCAGCAGCTTTACACTCTGTGTCATTAGTATACTTAACAGTATCCAGGCGCTTGCATCTATCCTCTGTACTCTTGTTAACACGCTGTTTGCGCTTACGTGCGGCAACGGCGGCTTTTCGCTCTGCATCATTACCATACTTTATATCAGACCTGATCTTACGTGCGCCATCAGCAGCTTTGGGCTCTGTGTCATTAGTATACTTAACAGTATCCAGGCACTTGCATCTATCCTCTGTACTCTTGTTAACACGCTGTTTACGCTTACGTGCGGCATCGGCGGCTTTTCGCTCTGCATCATTACCATACTTTATATCAGACCTGATCTTACGTGCGCCATCAGCAGCTTTGGACTCTGTGTCATTACTATACTTAACAGTGTCCAGGCGCTTGCATCTATCCTCTGTACTCTTGTTAGCACGCTGTTTACGCTTACGTGCGGCATCGGCGTCTTTTTGCTCTGCATTATTAGTATACTTTATATCAGACCTAATCTTACGTGCGCCATCAGCAGCTTTGGGCTCTGTGTCATTAGTATCCTTACTATTAGAGCTCATGTTGGCTAAGCTAAACAGCTTTAAGCGTGGTGGTGGCAAACAACAGGTTAATAAGAGGCAGTGTCAGGTAGTAGGAAAATAGCCAGTTAATAATAGGCAATAGTTCTTTGCAGGAATACAGATATTAATAAATAGGCAGTTTATATTGCAGAGAAATTGCTGGGCAATAATGGACAATGTCCTTATGTGGCAAATAATAGAGCAATATACCCAGTGTGGCAAAGAAGAGGTTAATAAACGGCAGTCTCTCAGTATAACAGTCAGTGAATAATAGGCAGTATATGGAGAAAACACCAAACAAAAGTTCAAAATTGGTGTGAAAATGTCACTGAATCACTTCACAACTAAATATATATAGTTTTGGTAAATGGTATTATCATTTTTTTGACGAAATTCGGCAGGAGCTTGAAGAGCGACGTCACTGGGACCGCCTCCACGCAGTAGAAACTTGCTGTGAGGTAAAAATTCAAAAATCACGCCAAAATGGCGGGCGGAGTGTGTCACAGTACGGCACATTTCTGATTGGTCGCTCGCGGCAGGCGGCAACCAATCAGAAAAGTGCCACGCACCACGAAGGCATATATCTTTGTCCACCCTGAGCGGGTGTAGGACGCTGGTGACGTCACTTATCTCCGGACATTATCTCCGGACAAAGCCACGGAAGTTGGCACAAATTGCCGGAAGTAGTATTCTAGGCAATTATATATTAGATTTTAATGTTATCAGTGTTTACCTTTGAACGTTTATATTGTATTGTCCTGTCACCAGCCATGTGTACGATTATCGGCCGAAAGCCTCTCTGGAACCAATAATCACCCCATGTAAAGGTATCTTTATAAGTTAAAGATTCAGAATACTATGACTTTTATCTATCCTGAACAGTCAAGTTTTTTATGAACCGTTAAGGTTTTCTGGTTGAAGTAAAAAAAACTCTGAGTGTTTACAGTTTGAAACCATAAAATGTTGAAAAATTATGTCATTCTTGAGTATATCACTCAATGGTGCTCATAAACGTGTCAAATTTGATCTATAATAATTTAATATATACTTTAATATACGTTACTTTAATCTTTAATATAATATAATATAATATATTATAATATAATAATTTAGTATATACTTTAATATACGTTACTTTAATCTTTAATATACTTAAGAACAGGGCCCCAGACATCACACAGGGGGTCTGAAACACCGCACAGTGGTCCAAAATATCGCTGTGCTCTGCCTGGGGCCCCATATGCTGCCTGGGGCCCCTGTGCTCTGCCTGGGGCCCCATATGCTGCCTGGGGCCCCTGTGCTCTGCCTGGGGCCCCTGTGCTCTGCCTGGGGCCCCATAGGCTGCCTGGGGCCCCTGTGCTCTACCTGGGACCACTGTGCTCTGCCTGGGGCCCCATATGCTGCCTGGGGCCCCTGTGCTCTGCCTGGGGCCCCTGTGCTCTGCCTGGGGCCCCATGTTCTGCCTGGGGCCACTGTGCTCTGCCTGGGGCCCCATATGCTGCCTGGGGCCCCTGTGCTCTGCCTGGGGCCCCTGTGCTCTGCCTGGGGCCCCATGTTCTGCCTGGGGCCACTGTGCTCTGCCTGGGGCCCCATAGGCTGCCTGGGGCCCCTGTGCTCTGCCTGGGACCACTGTGCTCTGCCTGGGGCCCCATATGCTGCCTGGGGCCCCTGTGCTCTGCCTGGGGCCCCTGTGCTCTGCCTGGGGCCCCATGTTCTGCCTGGGGCCACTGTGCTCTGCCTGGGGCCCCATAGGCTGCCTGGGGCCCCTGTGCTCTGCCTGGGACCACTGTGCTCTGCCTGGGGCCCCATATGCTGCCTGGGGCCCCTGTGCTCTACCTGGGGCCACTGTGCTCTGCCTGGGGCCCCATATGCTGCCTGGGGCCCCTGTGCTCTGCCTGGGGCCCCATGTTCTGCCTGGCGTGCCTGTGCTCTGCCTGGGGCCACTGTGCTCTGCCTGGGGCCCCATATGCTGCCTGGGGCCCCTGTGCTCTGCCTGGGGCCCCATATGCTGCCTGGGGCCCCTGTGCTCTGCCTGGGGCCCCTGTGCTCTGCCTGGGGCCCCATGTTCTGCCTGGGGCCTCTGTGCTCTGCCTGGGGCCCCATAAGCTGCCTGGGGCCCCTGTGCTCTGCCTGGGGCCACTGTGCTCTGCCTGGGGGCCCATATGCTGCCTGGGGCCCCTGTGCTCTGCCTGGGGCCCCTGTGCTCTGCCTGGGGCCCCATGTTCTGCCTGGGGCCCCTGTGCTCTGCCTGGGGCCACTGTGCTCTGCCTGGGGCCCCATATGCTGCCTGGGGCCCCTGTGCTCTGCCTGGGGCCCCATGTTCTGCCTGGGGCCACTGTGCCCTGCCTGGGGCCCCATGGGCTGCCTGGGGCCCCTGTGCTCTGCCTGGGACCACTGTGCTCTGCCTGGGGCCCCATATGCTGCCTGGGGCCCCTGTGCTCTGCCTGGGGCCCCATAAGCTGCCTGGGGCCCCTGTGCTCTGCCTGGGGCCACTGTGCTCTGCCTGGGGGCCCATATGCTGCCTGGGGCCCCTGTGCTCTGCCTGGGGCCCCTGTGCTCTGCCTGGGGCCCCATGTTCTGCCTGGGGCCCCTGTGCTCTGCCTGGGGCCACTGTGCTCTGCCTGGGGCCCCATATGCTGCCTGGGGCCCCTGTGCTCTGCCTGGGGCCCCATGTTCTGCCTGGGGCCACTGTGCCCTGCCTGGGGCCCCATGGGCTGCCTGGGGCCCCTGTGCTCTGCCTGGGACCACTGTGCTCTGCCTGGGGCCCCATATGCTGCCTGGGGCCCCTGTGCTCTGCCTGGGGCCACTGTGCTCTGCCTGGGGCCCCATATGCTGCCTGGGGCCCCTGTGCTCTGCCTGGGGCCCCATATGCTGCCTGGGGCCCCTGTGCTCTGCCTGGGGCCCCATGTTCTGCCTGGGGCCCCTGTGCTCTGCCTCTGGCCACTGTGCTCTGCCTGGGGCCCCATATGCTGCCTGGGGCCCCTGTGCTCTGCCTGGGGCCCCATATGCTGCCTGGGGCCCCTGTGCTCTGCCTGGGGCCCCTGTGCTCTGCCTGGGGCCCCATGCTCTGCCTGGGGCCACTGTGCTCTGCCTGGGGCCCCATATGCTGCCTGGGGCCCCTGTGCTCTGCCTGGGGCCCCATATGCTGCCTGGGGCCCCTGTGCTCTACCTGGGACCACTGTGCTCTGCCTGGGGCCCCATATGCTGCCTGGGGCCCCTGTGCTCTGCCTGGGGCCACTGTGCTCTGCCTGGGGCCCCATATGCTGCCTGGGGCCCCTGTGCTCAGCCTGGGTGTAGGACACTGGTGACGTCACTTATCTCCGGACATTAGCTCCGGACATTAGCTCCGGACATTAGCTCCGGACATTATCTCCGGACAAAGCCACGGAAGTTGGCACAAATTGCAGGAAGTAGTATTCTAGGCAATTAATCTCCGGACATTAGCTCCGGACATTAGCTCCGGACATTAGCTCCGGACATTAGCTCCGAACATTATCTCCGGACATTAGCTCCGGACAAAGCCACGGAAGTTGGCACAAATTGCAGGAAGTAGTATTCTAGGCAATTATATATTAGATCAGGGATCAAGTTAACTTTTGGTTAATTGTAGATATCTTGATCTAAAGACAGGAGGTGAAATACTATGTTAACCTTCAGAAATGCACCAGATATCGCATAATTTTACTGTATTTTGTCATTTTCATACATTTTTTCTTCATTCACCTCTACCCTTTGAGAAAGCAATCTTTTCTTGGTCTGGAATTCGTCAAAAGATCATGGATGTTATACCTTACATAGCTCTTGTCACAGAGAAAAATTAAAAATCCATAAGACATCTCCAGGGAGGGGAAATGTAACCCTCACATTGAACATATGGGAAGAGAGAACATAATTAACTGAGGAAATTAGAAACATAGGAAGAGCAGATAGCTTCACCTCCATGGAAGTAGAGACCCCCTGCAGTGACCAGATAATTAAAAGAGGAGATTTGCTGGGAAACAGAGAACGAGGCTGAGATTTGTTTATGCAAAGGAGGAGAAGTGTGCTTTCCAGGCTTAAGCATCCATCCTCTGATCAAAGAAAAACTGGACAATTGTAATGAGACACTTTGTCTCCGGCATCCAGATCTGAATATTAGAAACAAAAACCTCAGTGACATGTTGTAAACATCACAATAGGGCTCAAAATAGCCCACTCAAAAGAAAAAAAACAAGAAAAACCCACTCGAAAAATGCATGTATCAAAAGGAGAAATAGGAGCAATCAGGTATGATAAGTTAAAAAAGTAATTTATTAGTAATTCAAAATACTCACAAAGTACATCATAAGTAACATCATCAAGTATATAAGAAAAACGTATGGGAAGGAAGGAGACACAAAAATCAGGAACCAAACGATTGCACCTGCCCAATTTGTGCAAATAATTCCCCTTGAGAAAGCGGTGTATTAGACACGCGAAATGCGCAATAGAGTATCTGGGGTATCAACACCCGGTTCAGGACCCTTCAACCTCTGCCTTTGGTAAGCATTTTTTCTCCCTTGGGCCGTATTCTGATGGAGTCACTTGATATTTACCGCAGGGTGAATGGGCTTGCCATTCAAATGTGATATACTACTGCATTTGCACTTTATACAATGTAATTATTTGCACAAATTGGGCAGGTGCAATTGTTTGGTTCCTGATTTTTGTGTCTCCTTCCTGCATACGTTTTTCATATATACTTGATGGTGTTACTTATTATGTACTTTTTGCGTATTTTGAATTTCTAATAAATGACTTTTTTAACTTATCGTACCTGATTGCTCCTATTTCTCCTTTTGATACACAGATCTGAATATTGTGGTTTGCATCGATCCAATATTTATGGGGGATATATTTTCAGTGTCGTAGCGAAGGGACGAGCAGAACGCATTCACTCACATCACTGTAAGGCCATTATAATCCCTACAACTTAATAACAGTCTGATGGATGATGCTATGCATACCATTTGAAATAATATCATCAGAACAGAAAACGTGTTCAAAAGTATGTCACAAAATGGCCTATCTGCCATTCAGACCCATAGCAGTAAAATGACTACACACTCCAAATACAGGATTATAACACTATAAACACAGAGCCAAACAGTCTTTCAATAAAAATTAATGCTTTTTTATTAAATCGTAACAACAATGTAGGCAATCACATATAATGCATATAACAGACAAGATAATTAAAAAGAACTCAGGTATTAATCGTTAGGGTTCAAAGCATGCATATAGGGGCACAGGGCGTAGGTCATTAGAAGGTACTTTATGGAAAAAATAGCTATTAGTAATTGTAGTGCTTCCTGACACCAATCATTGGTGCAGTACTAAAGGGAAGGCTATCGATCAGTTACTATAAAGTATACACCCATAGATCTTGCATTGTACCAAAGAATAGGCGCTGTGTTTATTTACAAGAAATGCCAATGATATAATCATATCGACCACACTTACCCATGATTACCCCTGTGCTCACCATCCCTCCAGGTAGACCGATCATTTCTGGTATTGGCACTTTAACAAGCAAGCTGCCTGAATATATTGATAATATCCTACAACCACGTCCTTAACTTGCCCAGCCATTTAAGAGATTCCTCTTATACTATTTTCCTGCTCCAGAACATTAAATGGAATTCTTCCTTTGTGTTCCTAATGTTAGATGTGATATTTTCTTATTGCCGAACACCACGGGTGGTGTCACAAACTAATCCCCTATAAACTTTATTTCCCCTTCATTTCAATTTTATTGGAAGCCCAAGGCCACGGACCGGGTCACTGCTGCCGTGACAACTCCTGAAGAACCATCGGACCCGGCCCAGATATCCCATGGCCCTGGTGGGCGCTCCAGTACTACTGGAGAGACTCAGGAGGAACGGAGCTCTATTTGCTTCTTGGAGCACAGATTTTCCTAGAACTGTTTGCAGTCTCCATATACAGAGCCCCTAATTGCTAGAAGAGCAGAATCCCCCTCAAGTGACCCAATTTTGGAAATTATACCCCTTTGGGAATTTATCTACAGTTGTAGAGATGATTTTGACTCCATGGGTGTTTTCCAGAAACAAGCAGCAATGAATGTTGCCTAGTGAAAATTGCAAAATGTTGTAGCGATCAGTACGCTGTAGTGACTAGTACGTTGTACTGACCAGTACGTTGCAGTCACCAGTACGTTATGCCCAGCTCATACTTCTAGAGACACGCACCCATATGTTAGGAGGACTCTCAGAAATCAGAAGTGCCAAGCATATGGACACTATATGTGGTTTAGGCACACTGTGCGGCTCAGAAGGGAGGTGGGCGGATTTGGGAGCACAAAATTTGCTTGATTTTTTTTGAGGGACGATGAGCCATTTTGCGTTTCCATGGCCTTTGTACTACCAGTAATATGGAAGCCCCCTATATTTCCGTTAACAGATAACAGACCTGAGTGGGGAAGCTTTTATTGGGAACATTTTATATAATGTTTGGGATCACATTTATGCGGCGCTCTACGCCAAGCACTTACTCTGGGGTTTTCATCTAAATCTAAGAGTGATGTGACAGATGAACCCCCAATGGATCCATTCACTATAATGAGGCAGCAGTTTCTCTGGAATCCGTCTGGCCTCTATTCAGAGTTGTCCTTTTCAGAAGGGCACAAAACTGTGACCGATGGCATTTTAACCCCTTTACCCCCAAGGGTGGTTTGCACGTTAATGACCAGGCCAATTTTTACAATTCTGACCACTGTCCCTTTATGAGGTTATAACTCTGGAACGCTTCAACGGATCCTGGTGATTCTGACAATGTTTTCTCTTGACATATTGTACTTCATGATAGTGGTAAAATTTCTTTGATATTACCTGCGTTTATTTGTGAAAAAAATGGAAATTTGGCGAAAATTTTGAAAATTTCGCATTTTTCCAACTTTTAATTTTTATGCAATTAAATCACAGAGATATGTCACACAAAATACTTAATAAGTAACATTTCCCACATGTCTACTTTACATCAGCACAATTTTGGAACCAAATTTTTTGGGGGGTAGGGAGTTATAATGGTTAAAAGTTGACCAGCAATTTCTCATTTTTACAACACCATTTTATTTTAGGGACCACATCTCATTTGAAGTCATTTTGAGGGGTCTATATGATAGAAAATAACCAAGTGTGACACCATTCTAAAAACTGCACCCCTCAAGGTGCTCAAAACCACATTCAAGAAGTTTATTAACCCTTCAGGTGTTTCACAGGAATTTTTGGAATGTTTAAATAAAAATGAACATTTAACTTTTTTTCACAAAAAATTTACTTCAGCTCCAATTTGTTTTATTTTACCAAGGGTAACAGGAGAAAATGGACCCCAAAAGTTGTTGCACAATTTGTCCTGAGTACGCCGATACCCCATATGTGGGGGTAAACCACTGTTTGGGTGCATGGCAGAGCTCGGAAGCGAAGGAGTGCCATTTGACTTTTCAATGCAAAATTGACAGGAATTGAGATGGCACACCATGTTGCGTTTGGAGAGCCACTGATGTGCCTAAACATTGAAACCCCCCACAAGTGAAACCCCCTAAGGAACTTATCTAGATGTGTGGTGAGCACTTTGACCCATTAAGTGATTCACAGAAGTTTATAATGCAGAGCCGTAAAAATAAAAAATCATATTTTTTCACAAAAATTATCTTTTCGCCCCCAATTTTTTATTTCCCCAAGGGTAAGAGAATAAATTGGATGCCAAAAGTTGTTGTACAATTTGTCCTGAGTACACTGATACCCCATATGTGGGGGTAAACCCCTGTTTGGGCGCACCGGAGAGCTCGGAAGGGAAGGAGCACTGTTTTACTTTTTCAACGCAGAATTGGCTGGAATTGAGATCAGATGCCATGTCGCGTTTGGAGAGCCCCTGATGCACCTAAACAGTGGAAACCCCCCAATTATAACTGAAACCCTTATCTAAACACATCCCTAACCCTAATCCCAACGGTAACCCTAACCACACCCCTAACCCTGACACACCCCTAACCCTAATCCCAACCGTAAATGTAATCCAAACCCTAACCCTAACTTTAGCCCCAACCCTAACCCTAACTTTAGCCCCAACCAAAACTGTAGCCTTAACCCTAGCCCCAACCCTAACCCTTGCCCTAACCCTAGCCCTAACCCTAACCCTAGCCCTAACCCTAACTTTAGCCCCAACCATAACTGTAGCCTTAACCCTAGCCCCAACCCTAACCCTAGCCCTAACCCTAGTCCTAACCCTTGCCCTAACCCTAACCCTAGCCCTAACCCTAGCCCTAACCCTAGCCCTAACCCTGGCCCTAACCCTAATGGGAAAATGGAAATAAATACATTTTTTTAATTTTTAAATTTTTCGCTAACTAAGGGGGTGATGAAGGGGGGTTTGATTTACTTTTATAGTGGGTTTTTTAGCAGATTTTTATGATTGGCAGCCGTCACACACTGATAGACGCTTTTTATTGCAAAAAAATTTTTTTGCGTTACCACATTTTGAGAGCTATAATTTTTCCATATTTTGGTACACAGAGTCATGAGAGGTCTTGTTTTTTGCGCAACGAGTTGACGTTTTTATTGGTGACGTTTTCAGGCACGTGACATTTTTTGATCGCTTTTTATTCTGATTTTTGTGAGGCAGAATGACCAAAAACAAGCTATTCAAGAATTTCTTTTGGGGGAGGCGTTTATACCGTTCCGCGTTTGGTAAAATGGATAAAGCAGTTTTATTCTTCAGGTCAGTACGATTACAGCAATACCTCATTTATATCATTTTTTTATGTTTTGCCGCTTTTATACGATAAAAACTATTTTATAGAAAAAATAATTATTTTTGCATCGCTTTATTCTGAGGACTATAACTTTTTTCTTTCATGATGCTGTATGGCAGCTTGTTTTTTGCAGGACAAGATGACATTTTCAGCGGTACCATGGTTATTTATATCCGTCTTTTTGATCGCGTGTTATTCCACTTTTTGTTTGGCGATATGATAATAAAGCGCTGTTTTTTGCCTCGTTTTTTTTTTTTTTTCACGGTGTTCACTGAAGGGGTTAACTAGTGGGACAGTTTTATAGGTCGGGTCGTTACGGACACGGAGATACTAAATATGTGTACTTTTATTGTTTTTTTTTTAATTTAGATAAAGAAATGTATTTATAGGAACAATATATATATATTTTTTGTATTTTTTGGGGATTTTAAAAAAAATTTTTTTTACACATCTGAATATTTTTTTTTTTACACTATAACATTGCCCCAGGGGGGAGCATAATGTTATAGTGTAAGATCGCTGATCTGACAGTTTGCACAGCACTCTGTCAGATCGGCGATCTGACGTGCACAGCTCCTCCAGGCTTCCCGGTGCCTGCTCTGAGCTGGCGCTGTGAAGCCACCTCCCTGCAGGACCCGGATGCCGCGACCATCTTGGATCCGGGCCTGCTGCAGCGAGGAGGAGGTAAGAGACGCTCGGAGCAACGCGATCACATCGCGTTGCTCCGGGGGTCTCAGGGTAGCACGCAGGGAGCCCCCTCCCTGCGCGATGCTTCCCTATACTGCCGGAACACTGTGATCATGTTTGATCGCAGTGTGCCGGGGGTTAATGTACCGGGGGCGGTCCGTGACCGCTACTGGCACATAGTGCCGGATGTCAGCTGCGATAGTCAGCTGACACCCGGCCGCAATCGGCCGCGCTCCCCCCGTGAGCGCGGCTGATCGCATATGACGTACTATCCCGTCGGTGGTCATACGGGCCCACCCCACCTCGATGGGATAGTACGTCTAATATCAGAAAGGGGTTAATGCAATCCTAAAAATACGGACACCGCCGGATCACAGGTCCTATGGCGTCCACAGTGACTCAGTCTGCCTCATTAGAGGGAATCTTCCACCGGAGGTTCTGTCTGAATCACGCATTTCAGAGATTTACACGGAAACCCCGATGTAACTGCTCAGATAAATGTGTGCCGGACCTTACTGCGATCTTTGGGAGACAGACTGAACAAAACAGAAAGTGAAGAATTAGTTTTATTTAATTTTTACGCTATTCCTCATGGGGTATATGTGATTAGGCAACTTTATTCTTTGGGTCAGTGCGATTTATATCAGGTTTTTATGATTGATACCAAATATGTATACTTTTATTGTTTTTTTTCATAAAAATATTAATTCTTGGGTATAATATATTTAGATTTTTTTATTTTTTAAACAATATTTTTACAGTTTTTTTTATTTCTTTTTAACTTTTTAAAACTTGGCCAAACAGTCCTGGACATGTACTTGCTTGACCAGAGGGACCTTGCGTGCCCTGCAGGATTTTAATCCATGACGGTGTAGTGTGTTAATAAATGTAATGTTTGAGGCTATGATCCCAGCTCTCTTCAGGTCATCGACCAGTCCTCCCATGTAGTTCTGGGCTTATTCCTGACCTTTCTCAGAATCATCCTTACCTCACGAGGCGAGATCTTGCATGGAGCCCCAGACTGAGGAAGATTGACAGTCATCTTGTGTTTCTTCCATTTTCTAATAATTGTTCTAACATTTGTTGCTTTGTCACTAGTGTTGAGCGATACTGTCCGATACTTGAAAGTATCGGTATCGGAAAGTATCGGCCGATACCGGCAAAGTATCGGATCTAATCCGATACCGATACCCGATACCAATACAAGTCAATGGGACTCAAGTATCGGACGGTATCCCTGATGGTTCCCAGGGTCTGAAGGAGAGGAAACTCTCCTTCAGGCCCTGGGATCCATATTAATGTGTAAAATAAAGAGTTAAAATAAAAAATATTGCTATACTCACCTCTCCGACGCAGCCTGCACCTTACCGAGGGAACCGGGAGCCTTCTTTGCTTAAAATGCGCGCTTTTCCTTCCTTCCGTGACGTCACGGCTTCTGATTGGTCGCGTGCCGCCTATGTGGCCGCGACGCGACCAATCACAGCAAGCCGTGACGTAATTTTCAGGTCCTTCTAGGCATTCAGTATTTTAAAATTACGTTCCGGCGTTGTGATTGGTCGCGTCGCGGTCACATGGGCGACGCGACCAATCACAAGCCGTGACGTCACGGGAGGCAGGAGACGCGCGCATTTTAAAATGCGCGCGTGTCCAGCCTCCCGTGACGTCACGGCTTGTGATTGGTCGCGTCGCCCATGTGGCCGCGACGCAACCAATCACAGCAAGCCGTGACGTAATTTCAGGTCCTTCAGGATTTTAAAATTACGTTCCGGCGTTGTGATTGGTCGCGTCGCGGTCACATGGGCGACGCGACCAATCACAAGCCGTGACGTCACGGGAGGCAGGAGATGCGCGCATTTTAAAATGCGCGCGTCTCCTGCCTCCCGTGACGTCACGGCTTGTGATTGGTCGCGTCGCCCATGTGACCGCGACGCGACCCTGCCTCCCGTGATGTCACGGCTTGTGATTGGTCGCGTCGCCCATGTGACCGCGACGCGACCAATCACAACGCCGGAACGTAATTTTAAAATACTGAATGCCTAGAAGGACCTGAAAATTACGTCACGGCTTGCTGTGATTGGTCGCGTCGCGGCCACATGGGCGGCACGCGACCAATCAGAAGCCGTGACGTCACGGAAGGAAGGAAAAGCGCGTATTTTAAGAAAAGAACGCTGCCGGTTCCCTCGGTGAGGTCCAGGCTGCGTCGGAGAGGTGAGTATAGCAATATTTTTTATTTTAATTCTTTCTTTTACACATTAATGTTGTTTCGATACCGATACCCGATACCACAAAAGTATCGGATCTCGGTATCGGAATTCCGATACCCGCAAGTATCGGCCGATACCCGATACTTGCGGTATCGGAATGCTCAACACTGTTTGTCACCAAGCTGCTTGCATACTGTCCTGTAGCATATCTCAGCCTTGTGCAGGTCTACAATTTTGTTCCTGGTGTCCTTAGACAGATCCTTGATCTTGGCCATGGTGGAGAGGTTGAAGTGTGATTGATTGTATGTGGACAGGTGTCTTTTTTATACAGGTAACAGGTCAGCGCTAGTTACTGAAGCTCAGCTCCCAGCATCTTATTCATTCATCAGTGGTTTACAGACGGGTTGGTTGCATCTTGGCACCGTCCTGGTTGCAAACTTTATATTCCACAGATATGGATTACGATGTGGGACACAACGACGGACCGGTATGGTATATAGTTGCTTTTTTATTTTATGTTGATTACAGGAGAACGAGGGCGTTGCAGGAATTAGGAGTATAATAAACATTGGAAACTGTGTTGTGTTTGATTTCATGAAAATATTTTATTCTGTCTGTGTCATTATTTAACCCCTTAACAGCTATAGGATTAGTAATGGATAGGTGTCTAATTGACACCTCTCCATTACTAAGCTGTGGGCTTAATGTCACCTTACAATACAAAGGTGACATCAACCCCACAACTATTACCCAACTTGCCACTGCTACAGGGCAAGTGGGAAGAGAGAGGCTAAGTGCCGGAATTGGCGCATATTAGAGATGCGCCATTTCTGGGGAGGCTGGGGGCAGATGTTTTTAGCCAGGGGGGGGGCAATAACCATGATCCCTTCCTAAGCTATTAATATCTGCACCCAGTCACTGGCTTTCCCTTTTCTGGTTTAAAAAATTGGGCAGGAGCCCACGCCTTTTTTTCCCCCAAAATTATCTTTTATTAATTACATACTGTACATGTCCCCTAATTTGTACCCACACATTACTAATTGGATTGGTCACTGACATCTATATATCTACCTATTCTGCATTTATTTACTACATGTAAACCATCTATTCTGTTAAGGTACCTTCACACGAAACGACTTTACAACGAGAACGACAACGATCCGTGACGTTGCAGCGTCCTGGATAGCGATATCGTTGTGTTTGACACACAGCAGCGATCTGGATCCTGCTGTGATATCGCTGGTCGTTGATTAAAGTTCAGAACTTTCTTTGGTCGTCAGATCGGCGTGTATTGTCGTGTTTGACAGCAAAAGCAACGATGCCAGCAATGTTAAACATGGAGCTAACGACCTGTGAGAACGATAAGTGCGTCACCGCTACGTCACAGGATCGCTCCTGCGTCGTTCTGGAGCTGCTGTGTTTGCCATCTCTCCAGCGATGTAAACAGCGATCAGATCGTTGTCGTTCTCGTTGTAAAGTCGTTTCGTGTGAAGGTACCTTTAGGGGTCGAGTTCCTGTCTCTGCACAGGGGGAATCTCGAACCGTCTCCGCTGCGGTCTCCCATTCTACTCCAGCCGCAGTGGAGCCTGCTCAGTGGAGACGTCGGTCCCAGCGTCTGGCTCAGCCTGATATGGTGCGGATGATTACTGCTGTCTTTCCAGGCTCAGACATTGTAGCCAGTACTGGTCAGCGGCGAGCAGACGTTTCTGGGACTATGTCCTGCTTTTCCCCTTCTGAACATGCCCAGGGTAAGACCTCTCATTGGCGGTCGAGGGTCACATGCTCAGGTACTGCAGCAGCTCCCACTGGTCCTCTAGGAAGGTCCTGAAGATGCCCAGGTACTGTAGCAGCTCCCATTGGTATGCTAGAAAGGTCCTGAAGTTGCTGCAGCTATAAAAGGTTCGCATGGCCGCACGGCCATGGGCTAGTATTAACTTAAGTTATGAGCTCAGCGCTAGTGTGGTCATGCTTGCATGTGGTCAGGGTTCAGCTGAAATAAGCCCCTAGAATACAGCACCTCCGGTGAGGAATTTTGTGTGTGCTATACTGACTGCATGACCACTGGTGGCTCTATTAGGTAGCTGTTCCTCTGTGAGGTCAACAGGGCACAGCGTTCTCTTTCTCAAGCGAATCTGTGAAGTAACAGAGTTCGCTTATATCGCCATATAGTACTGTCTATTACTAGCAGCATGTTCTCTTCTGCACGGTGGACCCCGGGTTGCGAACGCACCTACTACTCAATATATATATTATATACTCGGTGTGTTCCGCAAACCCTAACATCTTCTATCCTGTTGGCTCCTGCAGTGATTTTACAGAAGCCGGCAGATGAATTACCGGCTTTTCTGCTATCTGTTTTTCTGTGCAATATAAATACTGTACATATATACACTGCTCAAAAAAATTAAGGGAACACTAAAATGCCACATTCTAGTTATCTCTGAATGAAATATTCCAGTTGCAAATTTTGCATAGTGGAATGTGTTCAGAACAATAAAACATAACAATTATCAATGTAAATCAAAGGAGGTCTGGATTTGGAATGATACTCAAAATCAAAGTTGAAAATCAAATTACAGGCTGATCCTAGTTGAAATGACTCATGACAAGTAAAAGATGCTCAGTATTGTGTGTGTCCTCCACGTACCTGTATGACTTCCCTGCAACACCTGGGCATGCTCCTGATGAGGCAGCGGATGGTCTCCTGAGGGTTCTTCTCCCAGACCTGGACTAAAGCATCCGCCAACTCTTGGACAGTCTGTGGTGCAACGTGACATTGGTGGATGAAGCGAGACATGATGTCCCAGATGTGCTCAATCGGATTCAGGTCTAGGGAACGGGCGGACCAGTTCATAGCTTCAATGCCTTCATCTTGTAGGAACTGCTGACACACTCCAGCCACATGAGGTCTGGCATTGTCCTGCATTAGGAGGAACCCAGGGCCAACCGCACCAGCATATGGTCTCACAAGAGGTCTGAGGATTTCATCTCGGTACCTAATGGCAGTCAGGCTACCTCTGGCGAGCACATGGAGGGCTGTGCGGCCCTCCAAAGAAATGCCACCACACACCATTACTGACCCACTGCCAAACCGGTCATTCTGAAGGATGTTGTAGGCAGCAGATCGCTCTCCACGGCTTCCCCAAACTGTGTCACGTCTGTCACATGTGCTCAATTTGAACCTGCTTTCATCTGTGAAGAGCACAGGGCGCCAGTGGCGAATTTGCCAATCATGGTGTTCTGTGGCAAATGCCAAGGGTCCTGCATGGTGTTGGGCTGTGAGCACAACCCCCATCTGTGGACATCGGGCCCTCAGACCATCCTCATGGAGTCGGTTTCTAACTGTGCAGACACATGCACATTTGTGGCCTGCTGGAGGTCATTTTGCAGGGCTCTGGCAATGCTCCTCCTGTTTCTCCTTGCACAAAGGCGGAGGTAGCTTTCCTGCTGCTGGGTTGTTTCTCTCCTATGGCCCCCTCCACGTCTCCTGCTGTACTGGTCTGTCTCCTGGTAGCGCCTCCAGCCTATGGACACTACGCTGACAGACACAGCAAACCTTCTTGCCACAGCTCGCATTGATGTGCCATCGTGGATGAGCTGCACTACCTGAGCCACTTTTGTGGGTTGTAGAGTCCGTCTCATGCAACCACGAGTGTGAAAGCACAACCAACATTCAAAAGTGACCAAAACATCAGCCAGAAAGCATTGGTACTGAGATGTGGTCTGTGGTCCCCACCTGCAGGACCACTCCTTTTTTGAGGGTGTCTTGTTAATTGCCAATAATTACCATCTGTTGTCTATCCCATTTGCACAACAGCATGTGAAATTGATTGTCAATCAGTGTTGCTTCCTAAGTGACGTGTGTGTCACTGACATATATACACTGCTCAAAAAAATAAAGGGAACACTTAAACAACAGAATCTAACTCCAAGTAAATAAACTTCTGTGAAATCAAACTGTCCACTTAAGAAGCAACAAAAGACAGTGATGTGAGGTTGAAATGTTGCACCACTTGGTGCTGGATTAAAGCCCACAATTTTTCCTTTAACTGGAGTGCTGCCTGATTTTTTTCCATCTATCTATCTATCTATCTATCTATCTATCTATCTATCTATCTATCTATCTATCTATCTATCTATCTATCTATCTATCTTATATATGTGTGTGTTTTGAAAACAATATGTAAATGACAGAGAATTGCTGTATGTAAAAGCTCATGTAGAAATCGCATTGCAATCAGATAGCAATCGCACTGCATTCTGATGTAAATCGGATGCTAGGTGTAAAAAATCGGATTGTAGTCGCATAAAAAACACACGACACTTGCATTACACTCGTCCGACTCTCCTGCATCAAAATCTTACCGATTTTAAAATCGCTAGTGTGTCTCCAGCCTTACAGAAAAACTAACAGGTCTGTTAGAGCCAGAATTCTTGCTAGTTGATAGTCTATCAAATTCTTATTTCAAGCAATAAAATGCAATTTAATTATGCCAAAATCATACAATGTGATTTTCTGATTTTTATTTTTACATTCTGTCTCTCACAGGTGAAGTGGGCCTACAATAAAAATTGCAGACATCACCATTCTTTGTAGGTGGGAAAACCTGCAAAATCGTCAGAGTATGAAATACTTATTTTCCCCACTGTGCATGCCATGTCTCATATCAGGGGTCCCCCAACCTGTAGCTCGCGAGCCACATGTGGCTCGCCTGCTCCTGAAATGTGGCTCGCCGACGGTCATCGGAAAGAAGACTGTGTTAAGTCCACAGGGAGCTGCCCCACCGCCTGTAATACCCGCCGCGTTGATGGTAATATGCCGCCCCTCCTGTGTCAATCACTGACTGCATTCACTCTTGCGCAGTAGTCACTGTGCTCTATTGAAGCCACACAAAGTCTCGCGAGACTTCACAAATCTCGCAAAGCTTTGGTTACTGCGGCTTCAATAGAGCACAGTGACCCGCGCACCAGGGCCTCCATCAGGGCATTACTGCCCTGACTGGCGTATGGGGCCTGATCAGCAGAGGAGGCCCACATTGGGCTCCGTCTCTTCTGCTGATCGAGCCCCAGGTTCAGTTACTCTATTGCAGTGTGGGCCCAGGCCCGCATGGTAATAGTTAAAGCCGCCAGCCAATCGGATTCTGGCAGCTGACGTCAGAGCGCACTTCACTGGTGTATGACGTTATTGTCATTCTTCCGCAAGTACGCGAATCATCGCTGCAGGAGTGTGGCAAGGTACGAAGAAAGTTGTTTTTTGTTTTTTTATTTATTTTTTTAAAGCAATATGTTTCACTGGCAGGACATGGACCATGTGTCTCCATCCTGCCAGGGGCAGAATAGAGACACGGGTGCAGGATGGGAGACAAGGGGGCAGAATGGAGACAAGGGGGCAGGATGGGAGACACGGGGGCAGGATGGGAGACACAGGGGCAGGATGGGAGACATGGGGGCAGAATGGAGACAAGTGGCAGAATGGAGACACAGAGGCAGGATGGAGACACGGGGTTAGAATGGAGACACGGGGAAGAATGGAGACAAGGGGCAGGATTGGAGACACGGGTGAGAACGGAGACACGGAGGCAGGATGGGAGACACGGAGGCAGGATGGGAGACACGGGGCAGGATTGTAGACATGGAGCAGAATGGAGACACGGGGGCAGAATGGAGACACAAAGGGCAGAATGGAGAAAAGTTGCTGAACGGAGACACGGAGCAGAATTGAGACAAGGGGGCAGAATGGAGACAAGGTGCAGAATGGAGACAAGGGGCAGGATGGAGCAGGATCATGGGGCAGAATGGAGACAGATGGGGCAGGATGGAGACAGATGGGGCAGGATCATGGGGCAGGATGGAGACACATGGTGCAGCATCATGGGGCAGGATGGATATAATGGAGACAGATGGGGCAGGATCATGGGGCAGGATCATGAGGCAGGATCATGGGACAGATGGGACAGGATTATGGGACAGATGGGGCAGGATCGTGGGGCAGATGGGGCAGCAGGGTCATGGGACAGATGGGGCAGGATCATGGGACAGGTGGGGCAGGATCATGGGACAGGTGGGGCAAGATCATGGGACAGATGGGGCAGGATGGGATATCACATGGAGTCAGGATGGGAGAACATATGGCTGGAGTAAGGAATGAGACACACGGGGGCCAGGATGGGGGATATTATTACTGCAGTGAGGTATTTATTTTTTGAGGATAGTGTTTTAAATGGGGGAGGTGGTCCTGTTACTGTGCAGAGCAACACTGTGGCCTTTTTTTCTTCATCTGGTGTAGTTTAGGATTTGGGGGAAAAAAAAGTAATGTGTTCTGCAAGCGGAGCTCTAGATAACTGTTATTTCCTGCAGAGACAAGCCCTGGCTGGGAAAAATAACGGTTGTCTGTGCTGGATGAAGATGAAAAGCAAAGATGTAGGACTTCACGTACAGACGTCACTGGTGACTCAGTGTGTTACTGCAGCGCCCCAGAGTCCTGGTCGTTGCAGTACTGATGCTCCGCCGCTAAGGGGGGCTATGGTACGTCTGATGGCACTGAAGGAGTTCATCTGACCAGGTATCACAGACACCAATACATTTCACAGTCTGGCCTCCAGGGGGAGCTAAGGGTTCTATTTATTAGGCCACTCCTCACAATCTGGTAAAACTGGGGGTTAGGCAGGAAGTTAGTACAGAAAGCTGACTGGGTTGGAACCAGGCAACACCTTGTGGCAGAGGGTGTTGTAGGGGAAGATTCAGAGGGGTCCCTGTCAGGGGTGGGATCCTGACAGAGGCCTAGCAAACAGAGAAGAACGTTACGGGACCGCGCCTGCACGATATAGCGGCGGTACCCCAAGAAAGGACAAGAAGCGAGGTTTATTGTGCTGAGTGAGAAACGAGATCAACGCAACAAGGAGAATACCAGTAGGAGTCGTGCTGTAAGACGAGGCAACATCCTACTGAGGCGCGTAACCGGTGGCCAGAACGCCGAGGAAGTATAGAGCTCCAGGCCAAACTTCAAACCAACGGCAGGACAGTCAGTTATAGGCGGGCTGTCTCACCCAATTGACCTAGGAAGACACAGGGGGGTAACAACAGGAGTGGGGCGACGCTAGAGTCCCGGAAGAGCTCCGAGCCTCCCCGTCATACGGGTGCGTCCTAACCATAAGATCTGGGGGACGTGGAAGAACATAAGAATCGAGTTGTGAGGGAACATGAGAAACAGACACAACAGTTGTGAGGACTATCCCGTGGTGCTTAGCAGGGAAGGACTACAACACACAAGCACTAGAAGGTAGGCACAGATTTCCACCTGCAAAGGGAACTCTGGAGGTGCCATCGGACCGGCCGGACTTGCGCAGCCTGGTTAACCGTATTCCGGACTGAGGACCCTGAAGCCTTCAGTAAAGAGGTAAAGAGACTGCAACCTGGGGTCCTCGTTATTTACTGCAACCTGCACCGCACCACCACAACATCATCACCATTCCCTCACACCTATCATTGTACGCCCCTCAGCAGGGTCACGGACCGGGCCTAGCCACCGTGACAACCCCAGAACAGAGACTCAGAGGCCCGGTACCGGGTACCCCTCGGCCCTGCAACAGTGGGGGCGCTACATTACCTGTACACTGACACTACTGTACTACAATGTGGCTCTCGACCAACTTTCATAGCAGAATGTGGCTCTCAAGGTAAGAAAGGTTGGGGACCCCTGCCTCATATCTATAAAAAGGTAAAGTCATGTTAGGAAGTATAGCATCAATATCTCCCACCTGGGAACGCCAGTGGAGCAGATATCCTTAAGATCAGGGATCTCATCATTTTTGATATTTTGATATGTTATGATATTGGGGTTAGGTTACAAAATTACACAAATATGTGCATAACATTGAAATGAAACTCACTAGGATCCTTCAGTGATGCAGTGTACCATGCTCACTAGGCTCTGGCACCAGAAGGATCATTTCTTGCGCTTTGGTCATCACAATAGAGTTTCCTGTGCTTTAAAAATACATAATAATAGTAATAACACTAGTAGTGTAGCATCGGGTGGTTTCGTCAAACTCAATCTGACAGGTGCCCCGCCCCTATCAAGATGTATCAAAAGGGTGTAACCCCTCCTCCCCGCCCTGTCAGCAGCTGGCTCTCCTTGTCCGGCTGTCAGCTTTTGATACAGGCTGATATTGTTTGATACAGCAGTTATTATACCAGTATTTGTTTTTTATATTAGATTTTTACATATTGTTAATTGGATACATTAACACAAACAGTTGTTTGTGGTACATATGTGTAAAATTGTGTTTTTATAACACACGGTGCCCCGTTATACAATTATATCCTAGTTGTTTTGGGACCTCTGTAAGCTGTATTTTAGAGACAGCTTGGCCACTGCACATTTAGAATGAAACAGCATATTTTTCAGCTTATAACGCAGTTTCTCATTTTCATGAGTTTTAAGAGGTCGTGTTATGTGTGATAAGGGGCTACATGCTCATGTGGTTAATAGATAAAATACAGACAAAATATGCCAATTCACCAACAGTGCACGGCTTACACATAACCCGTCAATAATCAGGGGTAGATATACAATACATGCTATAAGATGTGCTTCTGACATTTTCATAGGTAGGACCCTCTTTTATTGACAGTTTGATACTATAAACAGTACTGATCTTTGTAAAATAAAGAACGAGAGAACTTTTCAGATAAAAGTAATAAAGTTTATTGAACAAAATCAATTACATTTTCTAAAAAAAGTCATGTGAATAAATTTCGCTGTTCAATTAGATCAAAAAGCTACTTCTTGCAATCCACAATACACCGCAAATAAACAAATCAAATCAATTATCACTGAACACACATTATTACATTCCAAGCCAGCGCAGCTCGCTGAGCGTTACCACTGTACTCATTTCTCAGTGGTGCTTCTGAATGTACACTATTCACAACCATGGACGGTTTTCCTTTAAAAAAATATGAATATTATTGAATATAATGTTTTACATATGTTACAGTATTTTATTTTTATTAATAGTTACTTTTAACTATTCTTTTAGAGTGTCTAGTAGTTTTATATTCTTTGCCTGATATATTTCTACACAAAGCTTCAAAACTATTTTGCAATTTATAAGAACTTGTTGGATTAGTGAATATAATAACGTTTGTCATATTTTATAACATGCAGCTAATGATTCTTGCTTCCAACATGTATGTATCTGGATTAAAATAAAGAATAATGACCTAGCTGCTTGTTTGGGTGATATTGTAAAACCATTTATTGACATTTTGTATAGCAGATGTGTTTCTCCTGATTTTTCTAGCGCAGCTCGCTGAGCGTTACCACTGTACTCATTTCTCATTGCAGCTTCTGAATGTACAATATTCTCAACCATGGACGGTTTCCCTTTAAAAAATATGAATATTATTGAATATAATGTTTTACATATGTTACAGTATTTTATTTTTATTAATAGTTACTTTTATCATTATATGTTGTATTAAATAGAGTCTAGCTGTCACATTACACGGCTTGCTGTACCAGTATGTATCAGACTGCAATGGCACATCACACCGCTTGCTGTAGCGAATAGAGCTTCTATATGCGATTGTGCTGAGAGTGCATTCTGTTATCAGTGCAATACTGCTAGCTATCAGTGTGAAACTTTCAGGCAAGTACAGTATATTCTGGACATATTATGTATAATTATTAGTTAATTTTTCACTAAAACAATCAATGTGTGATAACTTACCGAAGCAGTAACAGCAAAACACAGATGTAGAAGTGCAAAAATGACAGTCACTGTATGAGTTTTAATAGACTTTAATCGAACAGCGGATTAAACTTGAAAATTTTGACAAAAACTAGCCTATATTAATGCGCGTATTTTTATTACACTCACCCCCAAATGAGCCACTGCTAATCTGATGACCCAATTTTTATGATTTCAATACTATACATTAACTAAATGCTAGAGCTTATGTTACAATATTTTATCTGTTTATTTTATATCATATTAGATTTTCACATTATTTGTAGCTGTTTGTGTGGGTGCTATATTATGTATATTCTGTTTCTGCACTATTATTTGTTGAAAATTTTTCAGTAAAATGATAATTTCTGCCAGGGGTTTCTTTTGTAATATGCAACAGCCCATATTTGTGGCTTCTTTTTGTATTTGCAGCTGTAAGCTGTATTTTTCTGTCTGCAGTCCATAATGACCAAATTTTATATCCTATATTATGGCTCGTATTTTTATTACACTCATCCCCAAATGAGCCATTGCTAATTTGATAACCCAATTTTTATCATTTCAATACTATACATTAACTAAATGCTAGAGCTTATGTTACAGTATTTTATCTGTTTATTTTATAGCATATTAGATTTTCACATTATTTGTAGCTGTTTGTGTGGCGGCCTCTGTAAGCCGCACTTTTCTGCCGACAGGCCATAAAGATGTGACCGTAGCCGCAGCTCGCTGAGCGTTACCACCGGACTCACTTCTCTTTGGGCCTTCTGAATGTACACTATTCACAACCACGGACGGTTTTCCTTTAAAAATATGAATATTATTGAATAGTCTCATATCTCATCTGCGGCAATAGACTCTAATCATTTTTCATATTATTTGTAGACACTCTAACGGACATATTATGTATAGCCGGTGTTTTGACAAGTATGAAGCGGCGTGTTTTTATACGTTTATAACAAGTATAACCACTATATTGTAAACGTTTAAACATGTATTTTATTCACAGTGTTCACTAGTCAGGTTTAGATTTATTTAAATTCACTCCAAGCCAGCGCAGCTCGCTGAGCGTTACCACTGTACTCATTTCTCAGTGGTGCTTCTGAATGTACACTATTCACAACCATGGACGGTTTTCCTTTAAAAAAATATGAATATTATTGAATATAATGTTTTACATATGTTACAGTATTTTATTTTTATTAATAGTTACTTTTAACTATTCTTTTAGAGTGTCTAGTAGTTTTATATTCTTTGCCTGATATATTTCTACACAAAGCTTCAAAACTATTTTGCAATTTATAAGAACTTGTTGGATTAGTGAATATAATAACGTTTGTCATATTTTATAACATGCAGCTAATGATTCTTGCTTCCAACATGTATGTATCTGGATTAAAATAAAGAATAATGACCTAGCTGCTTGTTTGGGTGATATTGTAAAACCATTTATTGACATTTTGTATAGCAGATGTGTTTCTCCTGATTTTTCTAGCGCAGCTCGCTGAGCGTTACCACTGTACTCATTTCTCATTGCAGCTTCTGAATGTACAATATTCTCAACCATGGACGGTTTCCCTTTAAAAAATATGAATATTATTGAATATAATGTTTTACATATGTTACAGTATTTTATTTTTATTAATAGTTACTTTTATCATTATATGTTGTATTAAATAGAGTCTAGCTGTCACATTACACGGCTTGCTGTACCAGTATGTATCAGACTGCAATGGCACATCACACCGCTTGCTGTAGCGAATAGAGCTTCTATATGCGATTGTGCTGAGAGTGCATTCTGTTATCAGTGCAATACTGCTAGCTATCAGTGTGAAACTTTCAGGCAAGTACAGTATATTCTGGACATATTATGTATAATTATTAGTTAATTTTTCACTAAAACAATCAATGTGTGATAACTTACCGAAGCAGTAACAGCAAAACACAGATGTAGAAGTGCAAAAATGACAGTCACTGTATGAGTTTTAATAGACTTTAATCGAACAGCGGATTAAACTTGAAAATTTTGACAAAAACTAGCCTATATTAATGCGCGTATTTTTATTACACTCACCCCCAAATGAGCCACTGCTAATCTGATGACCCAATTTTTATCATTTCAATACTATACATTAACTAAATGCTAGAGCTTATGTTACAGTATTTTATCTGTTTATTTTATAGCATATTAGATTTTCACATTATTTGTAGCTGTTTGTGTGGCGGCCTCTGTAAGCCGCACTTTTCTGCCGACAGGCCATAAAGATGTGACCGTAGCCGCAGCTCGCTGAGCGTTACCACCGGACTCACTTCTCTTTGGGCCTTCTGAATGTACACTATTCACAACCACGGACGGTTTTCCTTTAAAAATATGAATATTATTGAATAGTCTCATATCTCATCTGCGGCAATAGACTCTAATCATTTTTCATATTATTTGTAGACACTCTAACGGACATATTATGTATAGCCGGTGTTTTGACAAGTATGAAGCGGCGTGTTTTTATACGTTTATAACAAGTATAACCACTATATTGTAAACGTTTAAACATGTATTTTATTCACAGTGTTCACTAGTCAGGTTTAGATTTATTTAAATTCACACGAGGGATGTATGTACACAGGAATGATTTAGTTTAAAAGCATATAGTTCAGCGATAATGTCAGGAGTTGGACAGGCAGTTATCAATCTTTCATACGTATCACAGAAAGATTTTAGTTTGACCTGGGCGAGTTTAATTTGTGCGTACTGGCCAGCCATGGCAATAAATATTTTGATGTGTTCATCCCTCCACACAGGGCTCCCCGTGTAACACGAATGTTCATTTGTGTGTGCCATTTTTAAGCCTTTGACAGCGTGTCCAGGGGTTGTGTTATGTGTGATAGCCAGCTACGTGCGCGTGTGGTTAACAGATAAGATAAAATAATGAGTAAGAGACATCCTACAAAGAGAATCCTTTTCCCATTTCATTTGACCTGCGATATTCCACATTTTATTTTTTCAGTGTGCATGAGAAAGATTTAAACAAGTAAGTATAACTTTTTTCTTAACTATATATTAAATGTAAATACTTGCCCTATTTATAATACTCTTTATATACTCTATATATGTGTACCGGTACGCATGTGTAAGAATAAATTTAAATGTTAGCCAGAAATCTAAAAAATCGATTGTTTTTATAATCACTAGTATTCATATTAACAGTTACTTTTAACTATCCTTTTAGAGTGTCTAGTAGTTTTATATTCTTTGGCTGATATATTTCTACACAAAGCTTCAAAGCTATTTTGTAATTTATAATGTACCACAGTAGTTTCATATGAAGTTACATCTTAGGCTCTGTTCAGACTATTGTAATATCTGTAGCTTAAAATAGAGCCAAATAGCTACTTTCAAATCCGGACATACACCATTGATTTTAATGGGGTCTAAGGGGGTTGTATCAAGGTTTTCCACATAATAGTTATGGAAAGAATAATGCTACAGAATTGTCCGCTCCAGTTATAAAACAAAAAATGATGAAAATTAACCCTGATGATAATGTGAAAAAGGCTTATGCAGTGGGTTTATGGATCTCTACAATAAACACCATGTGTAGACATTTGGTTCTAGAACTTGTTGGATTAGTGAATATAATAACGTTTGGCATATTTTATAACATACAGCTAATGATTCATGCTTTTAACTTGTATGTAACTGGTTAATGTTACTATTACCCTCTAACATGGGGTCATAATAAAGAATAATGACCTAGCTGGTTGTTTGGGTGATATTGTAAAATCATTTATTGTTTCTACTACTTGGCAATTGTTACACTCAGTTATTTTTATTTTTTATTTATTTTTATTTATTTTTTTATTATTTTTTTTTTTTTCCCTGGGATTTTGTTAGTCATTACAATTATTTCTGCTCCCAAAGATAGGGTTTTAGAGCCACCAAGTAACATAAATGTGCAGGCTCCTGAATATTACAATTACAAAATATTCAAAGTTTGTTCCGCCACTTTTTGCAGATAATAAATCTTAATTTCTTTATAATCTGACTTTTAGTTATAGTTTGTTTCAGTTCTTTGGCGTTCTATGTATACCGTAAATTTTGCTTCCTTTCAGTGAATAATATAAGACAAATTATTTTTATTCAAAGACATCTAACTTATGTATACTTTTAAAGCTTTGTTACATTTCTATCCAGTCTACACCATGCTGTGTAACATAAATACATGTGGTCTTGTAGTGATTTAATATAGTGCACCAAACATGATATGGTTTTTGGTTTCTCTGAACTGCCACAAACAAAACATATAAGGTAGTACAGCACAAGATGTGAGCATACCCGCAGCTCACTGAGCATTACCACTGTACTCATTTCTCTTTGCTGCTTCTGAAAGTACACTATTCGCACCCATGGAGAGTTTTCCTTTAAAAATATGAATATTAATGAATATAATGTCTTACATATGTTACAGTTTTTTTTTTTTTTTTTTTTTTCCTGGTGTTACTTTTGTTCATGTATTACCGACTTCTTCTTCAGTTGTGATTCGTACTTTTTCTATATAAATATGGGTAAATGAATTGTCTATTATAGAACCATTTTGAATCCATGTTTTGTAGACCTTAAGCATTTTGTATAACAGATGTGTTTCCCCTGATTTTTTCTTGGTTAAGGGATCACTGATGTTTTAATAAGCTTTGAATAAATAACTGGTCATACATAAGAAACCTTGCAATATATCTTTATAGAAATAATACTTCTGCACTCATGGCCGCTTCTCCTCCACCTTTGCCTCCTGAACTCATCATTCACTGTGAAATAATGCAAAAATCCATCTTTGTGCTGATGGAGGCACCGCACCATAGCAGTTACTTGTCAATCACTACGGTGACTCGGCAGAGCCTTCAGCAGCACGTGTGTGTTGTTTGTGTTTGCGTTTCTTGTGTGTGTGTGTGTGTGTTCTGTGTGTGTGTGTTCTGTGTTTCTTGTGTGTGTGTGTGTTCTGTGTGTCTGTTCTGTGTTTGTTGTGTGTGTTGCATGTGTTGTGTGTGTTCTGTATGTTGTGTGTTTGTTGCGTGTGTTGTATGTGCTGTGTGTGTGTTTGTTGCGTGTGTTGTATGTGTTGTGTGTGTTCTGTATGTTACGTGTGTTTGTTGTGCGTGTGTTGTTTGTGTCTGTCTGCCATCATCTCCTTTCTGCAATTCTCCTCTCTCTTTACAGAACGCAAACTTATAATGGCAAAATGTTGATGCCTCCATCAGCACAAAGATGGATTTTTGCATTATTTCACAGTGAATGATGAGTTCAGGAGGCAAAGGTGGAGGAGAAGCGGCCATGAGTGCAGAAGTATTATTTCTATAAAGATATATTGCAAGGTTTCTTATGTATGACCAGTTATTTATTCAAAGCTTATTAAAACATCAGTGATCCCTTAACCAAGAAAAAATCAGGGGAAACACATCTGTTATACAAAATGCTTAAGGTCTACAAAACATGGATTCAAAATGGTTCTATAATAGACAATTCATTTACCCATATTTATATAGAAAAAGTACGAATCACAACTGAAGAAGAAGTCGGTAATACATGAACAAAAGTAACACCAGGAAAAAAAAACAAAAAAAAAAACTGTAACATATGTAAGACATTATATTCATTAATATTCATATTTTTAAAGGAAAACTCTCCATGGGTGCGAATAGTGTACTTTCAGAAGCAGCAAAGAGAAATGAGTACAGTGGTAATGCTCAGTGAGCTGCGGGTATGCTCACATCTTGTGCTGTACTACCTTATATGTTTTGTTTGCGGCAGTTCAGAGAAACCAAAAACCATATCATGTTTGGTGCACTATATTAAATCACTACAAGACCACATGTATTTATGTTACACAGCATGGTGTAGACTGGATAGAAATGTAACAAAGCTTTAAAAGTATACATAAGTTAGATGTCTTTGAATAAAAATAATTTGTCTTATATTATTCACTGAAAGGAAGCAAAATTTACGGTATACATAGAACGCCAAAGAACTGAAACAAACTATAACTAAAAGTCAGATTATAAAGAAATTAAGATTTATTATCTGCAAAAAGTGGCGGAACAAACTTTGAATATTTTGTAATTGTAATATTCAGGAGCCTGCACATTTATGTTACTTGGTGGCTCTAAAACCCTATCTTTGGGAGCAGAAATAATTGTAATGACTAACAAAATCCCAGGGAAAAAAAAAAAAAAAAATAAAAAAATAAATAAAAATAAATAAAAAATAAAAATAACTGAGTGTAACAATTGCCAAGTAGTAGAAACAATAAATGATTTTACAATATCACCCAAACAACCAGCTAGGTCATTATTCTTTATTATGACCCCATGTTAGAGGGTAATAGTAACATTAACCAGTTACATACAAGTTAAAAGCATGAATCATTAGCTGTATGTTATAAAATATGCCAAACGTTATTATATTCACTAATCCAACAAGTTCTAGAACCAAATGTCTACACATGGTGTTTATTGTAGAGATCCATAAACCCACTGCATAAGCCTTTTTCACATTATCATCAGGGTTAATTTTCATCATTTTTTGTTTTATAACTGGAGCGGACAATTCTGTAGCATTATTCTTTCCATAACTATTATGTGGAAAACCTTGATACAACCCCCTTAGACCCCATTAAAATCAATGGTGTATGTCCGGATTTGAAAGTAGCTATTTGGCTCTATTTTAAGCTACAGATATTACAATAGTCTGAACAGAGCCTAAGATGTAACTTCATATGAAACTACTGTGGTACATTATAAATTACAAAATAGCTTTGAAGCTTTGTGTAGAAATATATCAGCCAAAGAATATAAAACTACTAGACACTCTAAAAGGATAGTTAAAAGTAACTGTTAATATGAATACTAGTGATTATAAAAACAATCGATTTTTTAGATTTCTGGCTAACATTTAAATTTATTCTTACACATGCGTACCGGTACACATATATAGAGTATATAAAGAGTATTATAAATAGGGCAAGTATTTACATTTAATATATAGTTAAGAAAAAAGTTATACTTACTTGTTTAAATCTTTCTCATGCACACTGAAAAAATAAAATGTGGAATATCGCAGGTCAAATGAAATGGGAAAAGGATTCTCTTTGTAGGATGTCTCTTACTCATTATTTTATCTTATCTGTTAACCACACGCGCACGTAGCTGGCTATCACACATAACACAACCCCTGGACACGCTGTCAAAGGCTTAAAAATGGCACACACAAATGAACATTCGTGTTACACGGGGAGCCCTGTGTGGAGGGATGAACACATCAAAATATTTATTGCCATGGCTGGCCAGTACGCACAAATTAAACTCGCCCAGGTCAAACTAAAATCTTTCTGTGATACGTATGAAAGATTGATAACTGCCTGTCCAACTCCTGACATTATCGCTGAACTATATGCTTTTAAACTAAATCATTCCTGTGTACATACATCCCTCGTGTGAATTTAAATAAATCTAAACCTGACTAGTGAACACTGTGAATAAAATACATGTTTAAACGTTTACAATATAGTGGTTATACTTGTTATAAACGTATAAAAACACGCCGCTTCATACTTGTCAAAACACCGGCTATACATAATATGTCCGTTAGAGTGTCTACAAATAATATGAAAAATGATTAGAGTCTATTGCCGCAGATGAGATATGAGACTATTCAATAATATTCATATTTTTAAAGGAAAACCGTCCGTGGTTGTGAATAGTGTACATTCAGAAGGCCCAAAGAGAAGTGAGTCCGGTGGTAACGCTCAGCGAGCTGCGGCTACGGTCACATCTTTATGGCCTGTCGGCAGAAAAGTGCGGCTTACAGAGGCCGCCACACAAACAGCTACAAATAATGTGAAAATCTAATATGCTATAAAATAAACAGATAAAATACTGTAACATAAGCTCTAGCATTTAGTTAATGTATAGTATTGAAATGATAAAAATTGGGTCATCAGATTAGCAGTGGCTCATTTGGGGGTGAGTGTAATAAAAATACGCGCATTAATATAGGCTAGTTTTTGTCAAAATTTTCAAGTTTAATCCGCTGTTCGATTAAAGTCTATTAAAACTCATACAGTGACTGTCATTTTTGCACTTCTACATCTGTGTTTTGCTGTTACTGCTTCGGTAAGTTATCACACATTGATTGTTTTAGTGAAAAATTAACTAATAATTATACATAATATGTCCAGAATATACTGTACTTGCCTGAAAGTTTCACACTGATAGCTAGCAGTATTGCACTGATAACAGAATGCACTCTCAGCACAATCGCATATAGAAGCTCTATTCGCTACAGCAAGCGGTGTGATGTGCCATTGCAGTCTGATACATACTGGTACAGCAAGCCGTGTAATGTGACAGCTAGACTCTATTTAATACAACATATAATGATAAAAGTAACTATTAATAAAAATAAAATACTGTAACATATGTAAAACATTATATTCAATAATATTCATATTTTTTAAAGGGAAACCGTCCATGGTTGAGAATATTGTACATTCAGAAGCTGCAATGAGAAATGAGTACAGTGGTAACGCTCAGCGAGCTGCGCTAGAAAAATCAGGAGAAACACATCTGCTATACAAAATGTCAATAAATGGTTTTACAATATCACCCAAACAAGCAGCTAGGTCATTATTCTTTATTTTAATCCAGATACATACATGTTGGAAGCAAGAATCATTAGCTGCATGTTATAAAATATGACAAACGTTATTATATTCACTAATCCAACAAGTTCTTATAAATTGCAAAATAGTTTTGAAGCTTTGTGTAGAAATATATCAGGCAAAGAATATAAAACTACTAGACACTCTAAAAGAATAGTTAAAAGTAACTATTAATAAAAATAAAATACTGTAACATATGTAAAACATTATATTCAATAATATTCATATTTTTTTAAAGGAAAACCGTCCATGGTTGTGAATAGTGTACATTCAGAAGCACCACTGAGAAATGAGTACAGTGGTAACGCTCAGCGAGCTGCGCTGGCTTGGAGTGAATTTAAATAAATCTAAACCTGACTAGTGAACACTGTGAATAAAATACATGTTTAAACGTTTACAATATAGTGGTTATACTTGTTATAAACGTATAAAAACACGCCGCTTCATACTTGTCAAAACACCGGCTATACATAATATGTCCGTTAGAGTGTCTACAAATAATATGAAAAATGATTAGAGTCTATTGCCGCAGATGAGATATGAGACTATTCAATAATATTCATATTTTTAAAGGAAAACCGTCCGTGGTTGTGAATAGTGTACATTCAGAAGGCCCAAAGAGAAGTGAGTCCGGTGGTAACGCTCAGCGAGCTGCGGCTACGGTCACATCTTTATGGCCTGTCGGCAGAAAAGTGCGGCTTACAGAGGCCGCCACACAAACAGCTACAAATAATGTGAAAATCTAATATGCTATAAAATAAACAGATAAAATACTGTAACATAAGCTCTAGCATTTAGTTAATGTATAGTATTGAAATGATAAAAATTGGGTTATCAAATTAGCAATGGCTCATTTGGGGATGAGTGTAATAAAAATACGAGCCATAATATAGGATATAAAATTTGGTCATTATGGACTGCAGACAGAAAAATACAGCTTACAGCTGCAAATACAAAAAGAAGCCACAAATATGGGCTGTTGCATATTACAAAAGAAACCCCTGGCAGAAATTATCATTTTACTGAAAAATTTTCAACAAATAATAGTGCAGAAACAGAATATACATAATATAGCACCCACACAAACAGCTACAAATAATGTGAAAATCTAATATGATATAAAATAAACAGATAAAATATTGTAACATAAGCTCTAGCATTTAGTTAATGTATAGTATTGAAATCATAAAAATTGGGTCATCAGATTAGCAGTGGCTCATTTGGGGGTGAGTGTAATAAAAATACGCGCATTAATATAGGCTAGTTTTTGTCAAAATTTTCAAGTTTAATCCGCTGTTCGATTAAAGTCTATTAAAACTCATACAGTGACTGTCATTTTTGCACTTCTACATCTGTGTTTTGCTGTTACTGCTTCGGTAAGTTATCACACATTGATTGTTTTAGTGAAAAATTAACTAATAATTATACATAATATGTCCAGAATATACTGTACTTGCCTGAAAGTTTCACACTGATAGCTAGCAGTATTGCACTGATAACAGAATGCACTCTCAGCACAATCGCATATAGAAGCTCTATTCGCTACAGCAAGCGGTGTGATGTGCCATTGCAGTCTGATACATACTGGTACAGCAAGCCGTGTAATGTGACAGCTAGACTCTATTTAATACAACATATAATGATAAAAGTAACTATTAATAAAAATAAAATACTGTAACATATGTAAAACATTATATTCAATAATATTCATATTTTTTAAAGGGAAACCGTCCATGGTTGAGAATATTGTACATTCAGAAGCTGCAATGAGAAATGAGTACAGTGGTAACGCTCAGCGAGCTGCGCTAGAAAAATCAGGAGAAACACATCTGCTATACAAAATGTCAATAAATGGTTTTACAATATCACCCAAACAAGCAGCTAGGTCATTATTCTTTATTTTAATCCAGATACATACATGTTGGAAGCAAGAATCATTAGCTGCATGTTATAAAATATGACAAACGTTATTATATTCACTAATCCAACAAGTTCTTATAAATTGCAAAATAGTTTTGAAGCTTTGTGTAGAAATATATCAGGCAAAGAATATAAAACTACTAGACACTCTAAAAGAATAGTTAAAAGTAACTATTAATAAAAATAAAATACTGTAACATATGTAAAACATTATATTCAATAATATTCATATTTTTTTAAAGGAAAACCGTCCATGGTTGTGAATAGTGTACATTCAGAAGCACCACTGAGAAATGAGTACAGTGGTAACGCTCAGCGAGCTGCGCTGGCTTGGAATGTAATAATGTGTGTTCAGTGATAATTGATTTGATTTGTTTATTTGCGGTGTATTGTGGATTGCAAGAAGTAGCTTTTTGATCTAATTGAACAGCGAAATTTATTCACATGACTTTTTTTAGAAAATGTAATTGATTTTGTTCAATAAACTTTATTACTTTTATCTGAAAAGTTCTCTCGTTCTTTATTTTACAAAGATCAGTACTGTTTATAGTATCAAACTGTCAATAAAAGAGGGTCCTACCTATGAAAATGTCAGAAGCACATCTTATAGCATGTATTGTATATCTACCCCTGATTATTGACGGGTTATGTGTAAGCCGTGCACTGTTGGTGAATTGGCATATTTTGTCTGTATTTTATCTATTAACCACATGAGCATGTAGCCCCTTATCACACATAACACGACCTCTTAAAACTCATGAAAATGAGAAACTGCGTTATAAGCTGAAAAATATGCTGTTTCATTCTAAATGTGCAGTGGCCAAGCTGTCTCTAAAATACAGCTTACAGAGGTCCCAAAACAACTAGGATATAATTGTATAACGGGGCACCGTGTGTTATAAAAACACAATTTTACACATATGTACCACAAACAACTGTTTGTGTTAATGTATCCAATTAACAATATGTAAAAATCTAATATAAAAAACAAATACTGGTATAATAACTGCTGTATCAAACAATATCAGCCTGTATCAAAAGCTGACAGCCGGACAAGGAGAGCCAGCTGCTGACAGGGCGGGGAGGAGGGGTTACACCCTTTTGATACATCTTGATAGGGGCGGGGCACCTGTCAGATTGAGTTTGACGAAACCACCCGATGCTACACTACTAACACTTATTGTTATGAACAGTTCACAAACATATTTTGCACATATTGAATCTTATGTATTGAGAAACTAGCTTGGCCCATTGTGTGCACTTAATGGAAGCAAAGTGGTGTTTTTTTAACTTGTCCACACCAGATGGAATACTTCTGAGTAATCACTAGCCACTCAAAGCAAACCTCATTACCATTAATCCTGTAGTGTCATCCTAAAGCACCATGTTCCACAAGTTGTTTGTCCTGGGTTTTCAAGTACAGGAAGAGTAATGACATTTCACTGAACACAGACAATAGTGTCTTTCCCTACAAGTTCAAAGCATCACGGCTCCTCAAAGTGCCATTACGTCCACTGAGAACTAGCAAACCCCCCCAAAAAAAGCCACTCTCAATAATGGTTGAAGACGAAGTGCACCAAACCGGACCCTACTATTTTATGTTTAATTAATGACAAAAATGTCTGTGCCACTTACATGGTCATTGCATTCATTCTTTTCATACAGACTGTCTGGCAAATGAATCCGGTTTTAATGGCATGTAAGCGGGATTAACTGGGCTTATACAAGTGGCCTATGGTCCTTCGATGCTTTCGACATTCCTATATGTCTAGTGGGAACAGATCATATTAAAAGGTCTCTTACATCTTTCCATCCTAAAGTATCACGGCACATATCATCATATTTTACCAATTTCATCTATCTTCTACTTCAATTTGAACGATCGCTCAAAAGTTGCAGGTTTTAACTTCCTTACTGTAATGTTGAATCTGTCTCATACAAGATTTTGGGCTGTCACATTTCCTTCTAAATGAGAGCCATAGATGAACTGAACCCTAATGCATGGGATCATCACACTTTATAATATTGACAGTGTTAGGACTGGCGGAACGCACCAAATAATAATATTAAAGAATATGAGGTGCGTTCGCAGTCCAGGGTCCACCGTGCAGAGATGGCACCTGCTGCTGAGTAATGGCGGATGGACGCTTGCTCACACGTGGGTTAGACATCACCCAGTGTGAATGAAAGTGAACTCTGTTGCTTCGTAATTACGCTGCGCCCTGTTAGCAGTCACAGGGTGCAGCTGAAAGACAGTAGTGGGATCCCTATGAATCACCCCCACTAAACTGGTGATTGGACTTGCTCTGGCCCTCGTTGGCTTTTGAGCCCGCGCCTGAGGACGCCCTAAGTCAGATACTGAGTCCAAGCGGGAATTCCCACCCTACTCTGACCGGCTGTCAGGAAAGCGCACTGATTGCGCACGATGCCGTAAAGACGGGCACTGCAAATAGATACTAAAATGTGTGCTTAGTGTGCAGGCAGCACTGTCGGGTGCTAGGTAGCTTCCACCATTCGCGAGCAGTCTTCAACACAAGGAATGGGAATGATTAAGGAGCTTTCATCCATCGAAAGACATTCATCTACACACACATATCAAATCTATACTAGTGCATGGCCATGCGATCATGCGAACCTTTTAGGCAATGTGCACACATATTTTTGAGTTCTGCGGATTTTTCCACAGCGGATTTGAGAAATCCGCAGGTAAAAGGCACTGCGTTTTACCTGTGGATTTACTGCGGATTTTGTGTGGATTCCACCTGCGGTTTTACACCTGCGGATTCCTATTGAGGAGCAGGTGTAAAACGCTGCGGAAGCCGCACAAAAAATTGACATGCTGCGGAATGTAAACCGCTGCGTTTCCGCTTGTTTTTTCCCCAGCATGGGCACAGCGGTTTCTGTTTTCCATAGGTTTACATGGTACTGTAAATGCAGTGCCCCAGAGTCCTGGTCGTTGCAGTAATGTCGCTCTTCCACCAGGGGGAGTGATATTACGTCTGATGGTACTAAAGGAGTTCACCTTGCCAGGTATCAAAAGTCACACACTACACTTCACACTCCAGTCCACCAGGGGGAGCCTTGCTTCTATCTATTAGGGCACTCCTCACACACGGGTAAAACTGGTGGGCTGGATAGGAAGTTAGGCAGAAGCTGCCTGGGTTTGACCCAGAGAGGACCTGTCAGGCAGACAGGGGGAAAAGGAGGAACATCTGAGCTGCAGATAGAGGGTCCCTGTCAGGGGTGGGATCCTGGCAGAGGCCTAGCACGAGATAGAGAGCTACAGAGCTGCGCCTGCCCCACGTGCGGCAGCATCCTAAGAAAGGACATGAAGAGAAGTGTATTGTGGAGAGTGAGAAACGAAGTCACAGCACAAGGAGATAACACCGGGAGGAGTTCTGCCCTAAGATCGGCAGCCTCCTTCTGAGGCGCGTAGCCGGTGGCCAGAACACCGAGGGAGTAATTGACTCTACGCATTACTTCAGAGACTGGCAGGACAGTCAATTCAAGTTGGCTGCCCGACCTTAATACCTAAGAAGACACGGTGGCAAATTGTGGGGGTCGGGGTGTCTCTGGGGTCCCTACAAACAAGCCCCAGGCTATCCCAGTCATACGGGTTGGCCTATCCATACCATCTGGGGGACAGAGAGAGAGAGAACATCAGAAACATCTACGAAAGTTGTGAGGACTATCCCATGGTGCTCAGCAGGGAGGTACTACAACACACAGGCGCTAGTAGGAAGGCTACTGATTTCCACCTGGTTAAGAGAACTCTGGATGTGCCTTCGGACCGGCCGGACTCTGCCTGCCCTGTGAACGGTACTCTGGACTGTGGACGCTGAAGTCTTCAGTAAAAGGTAAAGAGACTGCAACCTTTGTGTCCTCGTTATTCATTGCGCCTTACATCGTCCACCATCACCACCTACTCATCTGGGAAGCCCTGGGGACATATTTCACCTGTGGGAAGGTATACCATCTAGCTGCCATTCCATCACCCCAGCGGACCCCTAAGCAGCGTCGGTCACCCTGACCGAGTACCACAGGTGGCGTCACGAATACCAGACAAACTTCACCTTTAATTGGACGCCCCTCAGAAGGGCCACGGACCGGGTCGGGCCACAGTGACATCCCCAGAACCGAGAAGAGATAGACCTGGTGCCGAGTACCCTATTGCCCTTAACGTGGGGGCGCTCCATAAACTCATGGAAAACTGCTGCGGATCCGCAGCAAAATCCGCAACTTGTGCACATACCCTTATAGCTGTAGCACTCAAGGACCTTCCTAGTGGTCCAATAGGAGCTGCTACAGGACCTGAGCCCTCCAATGGGAGGTCGTCCTGTGGGCATGCTCAGTATGGGAAAAGCAGGACTTAGTCCCTGAAACGCCTGCTCGCTGCTGATCAGTACTGTCTACAAAGGCAGAGCCTGGAAAGGCAGTAGTAACCAAGCGCACAGTATCAGCTTGAGCCAGACGCTGGGACCGACGTCTCTGCTGGCTAAGCTCCACTGCGGCTGGAGGAGAATGGGAGACCGCAGCGGAAATGGTTCGAGATTCCAACTGTGGGAACTTGACTCTTAACAGACAGTATAGCAGTTTTGTTTATATTTTATAGCACTATTATTAAATTACTGTTTTTGTGGCGATGTATTTGCTCATGGTATGCCAGTGTTTTGGTGCACTGCATGGTCGTACTTACTTAGGGCTTGTATAGCATATACAGAACCACTGTATAAAATTGTTATATAGGAAAGGTTATCAACGTGTTATTTAAACACCAGACTGTATGTAGCACTGTATGGTGCACCGTATAGGGATGGTAACAATAGCAGAAAAAGTGGTTCCTATCACTCACTTGGGTAGAGGAGACCGAGGCGAGATTAACTGCATCAGTTATTTCATTAGGTGGTGAGAACCTTAGTGGTGTTCTCTTCTCCACAGATCCACCAAGAGTTTGGAGAAATAACCCAAGAAACATGGAGAGATTCAAGTCATCATGAGCAGTTAGGGGTGTGGAGGTGTTCTCCAATGCCACAAAGGGAGTCCATTGTACTCTTTGCTATGGGTCCCACCTCACAGCAGAAGCTGTCCATACATATGATATAGCTGTCACCTGAACATATGTTTGGAAGACAGTGAAGCATTCATGTTTTTACAACAGGAGCTCAGTGGTTAGCAAAAGGGCTGCCACTAGGAATTTTGGGGCCCCATACTAGCAACATTTTTGGGGCCCCCTTGAGACTCCGCCCAGGCTGCACCCCAGCTCCGCCTCCACCCCTCGAACTATCCACAGATCCACACAGTCCCACCGCTCTCTCTTGGAAAAACTCCACTTCTCACCAATCACACATTAACAGTTCCCATAACCAGATAATACATATAGCCAGCAGCTTTTGTTTTGGCCAAAAGATTTTTCTAATCTGCCACCACAACAAGGTAGACTCTTTTGGCTGGGCCCTACTCTACGCTAACCTAGTAAAAATTTGTTAAAATATGCAATACAATTTAGGTATATTTTTATTAATTTTTCAATTTTTAAAATGACCAATAGTATCACATACAAGGGACAAATACCACAGAACAATGACCAGACACCATACTACCACCACATAGTGACCTATAAGACCACATACAAGGAACAAATGCCACCATACCATGTCCAGATCACATATTACCACCACATAGTGACCTATAATACCACATACAAGGTACAAATACCACCGCACCATGTCCAGATCACATATTGCCACTACGTGGTGGTCAATAATACCACATACAGGGAACAAATGCCGCCACACCATGACTAGACCACATATTACCACCACAGTGACTGAATAATAGCACATACAAGGGACAAATACCACAGCACCATCTCCAGATCACATACACTCACCGGCCACTTTATTAGGTACACCATGCTAGTAACGGGTTGGACCCCCTTTTGCCTTCAGAACTGCCTCAATTCTTCGTGGCATAGATTCAACAAGGTGCTGGAAGCATTCCTCAGAGATTTTGGTCCATATTGACATGATGGCATCACACAGTTGCCGCAGATTTGGCGGCTGCACATCCCAAAGATGCTCCATACAAGGCAGGATGGATCCATGCTTTCATGTTGTTTACGCCAAATTCTGACCCTACCATCCGAATGTCGCAGCAGAAATCGAGACTCATCAGACCAAGCAACGTTTTTCCAATCTTCTACTGTCCAATTTCGATGAGCTTGTACAAATTGTAGCCTCAGTTTCCTGTTCTTAGCTGAAAGGAGTGGTACCCGGTGTGGTCTTCTGCTGCTGTAGCCCATCTGCCTCAAAGTTCGACGCACTGTGCGTTCAGAGATGCTCTTAGGCCTACCTTGGTTGTAACGGGTGGCGATTTGAGTCACTGTTGCCTTTCTATCAGCTCAAACCAGTCTGCCCATTCTCCTCTGACCTCTGGCATCAACAAGGCATTTCCGCCCACAGAACTGCCGCTCACTGGATTTTTTTTCTTTTTCGGACCATTCTCTGTAAACCCTAGAGATGGTTGTGCGTGAAAATCCCAGTAGATCAGCAGTTTCTGAAATACTCAGACCAGCCCTTCTGGCACCAACAACCATGCCACGTTCAAAGGCACTCAAATCACCTTTCTTCCCCATACTGATGCTCGGTTTGAACTGCAGGAGATTGTCTTGACCATGTCTACATGCCTAAATGCACTGAGTTGCCGCCATGTGATTGGCTGATTAGAAATTAAGTGTTAACAAGAAGTTGGACAGGTGTACCTAATAAAGTGGCCGGTGAGTGTATTACCACCACATAGTGACTGAATACTGCAATACTGATCATTAATAATAATATCATTAGGTAACACACTGACTCACCAGTGACGTCTCTAGATGAAGTCCTTCAGCCTCGCTTTCCATCTTCACCCAACACAGACCGCCATCACGTCTTCCAGCCAGGACTTGTCTCTGCAGGAGATAACACAGTTATCTAGTGCACCGCTTGCAGAAAACATTATTTAATTTTTTCCCAACTTCTACACTACTCCAGATGAAGAAAAAAAGGCGACATAGTGTCGCTCTGCACAGTAACAGGACCACCTCCCCCATTTAAAACAGTATCCTCAAAAAATAAAATAAATGCATCTCTGCAGTAATAATATCCCTTAATTAGCCCCTATAATATCTCCATCCTCGCCCCATGTATCTCATTCCTGGCTCCAGCCATATGTTCTCACATCCTGCCCTCATGAGTATCCATTCTTCCCCATATGATCTCCCCTTCTTGCCCCATCTGTCCCATGATCCTGACCCATGTGTCCCATGATCCTGACACATCTGTCCCACGATCCTGCCACCCCATCTGTCTCCATCGTATCCATCCTGCACCATGATCCTGCCCCACCTGTCTCCATCCTGCCCCATCTGTCTCCATCCTGCCCCATCTTCCTGCCCCATCTGTCTCCATCCTGCCCCATTTGTCTCCATCTTGCCCCGTGTCTCCCAGCCTGCCCCCGTGACTCACATCCTGCCTGGTCTCAAATTCAGCCCCATGTCTCACATCCTGCCCCCCCCGTCTCATATTCTGCCTCCTGTGTCTCACATTCAGCTCCGTCTCACATTCAGCCCCATTTTGATACAGGAAAGAAATATATCTTGGTACCGTGTTAGCCAGTAGATAGAAAAATAATAAATTTTTCAGTTAGCCATTAAAAGGTATCAACCACTGAGGACTCTCAATTCTAAATATTATTCAGCCCCATGTCTCACATTCTGCCCCATGCCTCACATTCTGCCCCCTGAGTCTCACATTCTGCCTCGTGTCTCACATTCTGCCCCTGAGTCTCACATTCTGCCCCGAGTCTCACATTCTGCCCCGAGTCTCACATTCTTCCCCCTTGTCACACATTTTGCCCAGTGTTGTTTCCATTCCTGCACCATGTCTCACATTCCTGCCCCTTGTGTTGTTTTCATTCCTGCCCCCTGTGTTTTCATTCCTGCCCCGTGTCTCACATTCCTGCCCCTTGTGGTGTTTTCATTCCTGCCCCCTGTGTTTTCATTCCTGCCCCGTGTCTCACATTCCTGCCCCCTGTGTTGTTTTCATTCCTGCCCCCTGTGTTATCATTCCTGCCCCGTGTCTCACATTCATGCCCCCTGTGTTGTTTTCATTCCTGCCCCCTGTGTTTTCATTCCTGCCCCCTGTGTTTATTCCTGCCCCGTTTTTTTCATTCCTGCCCCGTGTCTCACATTCCTGCCCCATGTCTCACATCCCTGTCCCGTGTCTCACATTCCTGTCCCGTGTCTCAAATTCCTGCCCCGTGTCTCACATTCCTGACCCGTTTTTTCATTCCTGCCCCGTGTCTCACATTCCTGCCCCCTGTGTTTTCATTCCTGCCCTGTGTCTCACATTCCTGCCCCGTGTCTCACATTCCTTCCCCATGTCTCACATTCCTGCTCCGTGTCTCACATTCCTGCACCGTTTTTTCATTCCTGCCCCGTGTGTCACATTCCTGCCCCCTGTGTTTTCATTCCTGCCCCGTGACTTACATTCCTGCCCCCTGTGTTTTCATTCCTGCCCCGTGTTTTCATTCCTGCCCGTTGTCTCACATTCCTGCCCCGTGTCTCACATTCCTGCCCTGTCTCACATTCCTGCCCCATTTTTCGTTCCTGCCCCGTGTCTCACATTCCTGCCCCCTGTGCTTTCATTTCTGCCTAGTGTCTCACATTCCTGCCCCGTGTCTCACATTCCTGCCCCGTGTCTCACATTCCTGCCCCGTGTTTTCATTCCTGTCCTGTGTCTCACATTCCGGCCCCCTGTGTTTTCATTCCTGCCCTGTAGCTCACATTCCTGCCCCGTGTCTCACATTCCTGCCCCCTGTGTTTTCATTTCTGCCTAGTGTCTCACATTCCTGCCCCGTGTCTCACATTCCTGCCCCGTTTCTCACATTCCTGCCCCGTGTTTTCATTCCTGTCCTGTGTCTCACATTCCGGCCCCCTGTGTTTTCATTCCTGCCCTGTAGCTCACATTCCTGCCCCGTAGCTCACATTCCTGCCCCCTGTTTTTTCATTCCTCCCCGTGTCTCCATCAAGCCCCTGTGTCTTCATCATGTCCTGGGCTTGCCGCATTGAGTAAAAATAAAAAACACCTTTCCTCTTACCTGGCCACTGTCCAGCGCCGACGTCCATCCCAGGCATTTCAGCGCGGACTCGCCGGCAAATGACAATGATGTCATACGCCGGTGACATGCGCCCTGACGTCATCTGCTAGCCTCCGATTGGCTTTAACTACTGCCAGTAGAGAACACTGAACCGGCGTCTCAGACGGTTCAGTGTACCATCAGATGCCTGTCGCTGGGGCTCGGGCTCGATGGGCAGATGAGACGGGGCCCCCTCTGCCCACCGGGCCCCTTACGCCAGTCAGGGCAGTAATGCCCTGATGGCAGCCCTGGTTAGCACTGTTGCTTTACACTGCTTGGGTCGCGGGTTCATTTTCCACCAAGGACAACATCTGCAAGGAGTTTGTATGTTCTCCCCGTGTTTGTGTGGGTTTCCACCGGGTTCTTCGGTTTCCTCCAACACTCCAAAGACATTCTGATAGGGAATATAGATATTGAGCCCCAATGGGGAGAGAGATGAGATGTCTGTAAAGTGCTCCGGAATATGATGGCACTACATAAGTAAGCAAAATAAATAAATAAGGAGGGAGAAGAAAGTCACTTTCAGATAAGTCTGGCTTCTCTACCCTGAAAATAAAAGGATAAGGTGTAGAAGTTCCAACTGACTGATTCTTTATTCCCCTGACGTCATCTGTGCGGTTAGTGTTGTGAAGCCACCAGACACACCACATGTTCAGGGGTGTATGAAAGACTTTTATCTAATGTAAATGGAAGTCTTAACAAATATATTACTTAAACTAACAATACTGTACTGGAAAAGTGCTGATAGGTAACATCAAACCTTAACTAAAGGTGGCCATATTCAGAATATGAGATAGCTATCTCTTCCGAATTCCACATACACAGGAAATCTTGACTCAGCAGAGTTTTCATGTGGTCTCAGTGGGTACGGGAGAAAGCCTCTGCCCAACACTTCTGGCAGCGACCTATTTACTCTAAAAATAAATGGATCAGGCAATAAACTATTTGATCCTTATCTCCACCAACATAGTCTGTTGGGTGAGAGTTTTGGAGACACCCTATACAATTCAGATGATTGTCTGGTCCAGCTAAAATCAACGGGTTTGGACGACCTTTCATCTAATGTGTATGGGGACCTTAATGGGGTTGTTCAGTAAAAATAAGATATCACCTATCCACATGGTAGATAATAACTTATAGATCGCAGAGGTCCAAATGCTGGAACCCGCACAGATCAGCAGAACAGGGAACTTTTACCCTCATTGGAATGGAGTGGCATTGCAGACGCTCAACCGCAACTCCATTAATTCCAAAAAGAATCTCCAGACAACCATATGACTGTTATATGCACAAATATACACTTTTAAGCCCAATGCGTAAATATGGTAGCCACTAGGGTTGAGCGAAACGGATCGGACAAATTCAATAATCGCCGACTTTCGGCAAAGTTGGGTTTCATGAGACCCGACCCGATCCCAGTGTGGGATCGGCCATGCGGTCGGCGATCTTCGCGCCAAAGTTGCGTTTCGTATGACGCTTTCACTGCCATTTTTCAGCCAATGAAGGAGGACGCAGAGTGTGGGCAGCGTGATGACATAGGTCTCGGTCCCCACCATCTTAGAGAAGGGCATGACAGTGATTGGCTTGCTTTCTGCGGCGTCACAGGGGCTATAAAGGGGCGTGCACGCCGACCGCCATCTTACTTCTGTCGATCTTAGCATAGGGAGAGGTTGCTGCAGCTTCATCAGAAGAAGGGATATAGTTAGGGAGGGAAGATTAACCCCCAAACTGCTTGTGCTGTAGCGATTTCCACTGTCCAACACCACCTTTGTTTTGCAGGGACAGTGGAGGGTATATTTTTGTGCATCAGCTCTGTAGCTTATTAGGCTGCCTTATAAGGCTCCCTGATAGCTGCATTGCTGTTTGCACGCTGCTGTGCAAACAAACTGCTTTTTTAAAAGCAAAAATCCTGTTGCTCCTTTCTGCAGTTATCTTGTTTATTTGTCCACACTTTTGTGTGCAGCAGTCCTTTTTGTTGCTGCCATACTTGTCCTGAGATCATTGTAGGGAGATTGAAATTGTACTACATTCCTTGGATTTTTTCAGATATCTTCCAGCCACTTGCTGCCACTTACATTGCGTTGTGTTACACACTGGGCCTGAGTTGTGGTGCTGTCTCCTCCCCCAAAAAGGGAGATTCAAATTCTCACAAAGTGGATATATACGTCAGTTCTGTTAGTTTGTCGTATATCAGCCAGCCACGTTCTGCCACTTACATTGTGTTGTAAAATACACTGGGCCTGAGTTTTGGTTCAGTCTCCCCCCCAAAAAAGTGAGATTGACATTCTCACAAAGTGGATATACCTCAGTCCTCTTAGTTTATGGTGTATCAGCCAGCCACTTGCTGCCACTCACATTGCGTTGTTTTGTACACTGGGGCTGAGTTTGGGTTCTGTGTTCCAAAATAAAAAGTGAGATTCAAGTTCTCACAAAGTGGATATACCTCAGTCCTCTTAGTTTGTCGTGTATCAGCCAGCCACTTGCTGCCACTCACATTGCGTTGTTTTATACACTGGGCCTGAGTTTGGGTTGTCTCCCCCCAAAAAAAGTGAGATTCAAATTCTCACAAAGTGGATATACCTCAGTCCTCTTAGTTTGTCGTGTATCAGCCAGCCACTTGCTGCCACTTACATTGCGTTGTAAAATACACTGGGCCTGAATTTGGGTTCAGTCTCCCCCCAAAAAAGTGAGATTCAAGTTCTCACAAAGTGGATATACCTCAGTCCTCTTAGTTTGTGGTGTATCAGCCAGCCACTTGCTGCCACTCACATTGCGTTGTAAAATACACTGGGCCTTAGTTTGGGTTCAGTCTCCCCCCAAAAAAAGTGAGATTGAAATTCTCACAATGTGGATATACCTCAGTCCTCTTAGTTTGTCGTGTATCAGCCAGCCACTTGCTGCCACTCACATTGCATTGTTTTATACACTGGGCCTGAGAATGGGTTCTGTGTCCAAAAAAAAAGGGAGTTTGAAATTCTCACAAAGTGGATATACCTCAGTCCCCTTAGTTTGTGGTGTATCAGCCAGCCACTTACTGCCACTTACATTGTGTTGTGTTATACACTGGGCCTGAGTTGTGGTGCAATCTCCCCCCCAAAAAAGGGAGAATTAAATTCTCAACAAGTTTATATACACCTTCTACCTTGTTTTACAGTACCATATAACGGTTGTTATTTTGGTTAGATTTTCCCAAAAATGAGGAAGTCTGGTGGAAGAGGCCGTGGGCGGTCGTTGCCAGCTGGTACTGATGGTGGTGGTGGTAGAGCATCTGGTGGTGGTGGGAAAAGCAAAATAGCAGCTAAGGCTGGAGGTGTTGAGCCAGCATCATCGTCTGGCTACACAAGGCCTCGAAGGCTCCCTTATCTGGGAGTAGGAAAACCGCTTTTAAAGCCAGAGCAGCAGGAAAAGTTTTGGCTTTCCTTGCTGACTCAGCCTCTAGCTCTTTTGCCTCCTCTTCAGAAAGTTCAAAATTTAAAAGCAGCGAGTCGTCAGTGGATGTTCCCGGTCAGGAACAAGTCGCTTCCTTGTGTCCTTCACCCAAACCAACAGTGAAGGATGCATCAGGCGACACAACAGGTTACTCCATGGAGCTCTTTACACATACTGTGCCTGGGTTAGAAAGGGAAATTGTTAACAGCCCATTACAAGATGAATCGGACATGGAGTGCACTGATGCACAGCCACAGCTAGATTATTATGCTGTTCCATTGACTCAGATCACTACATTGCCCTCGCAGTGTACTGAGCCAGAAACTGACCCTGATGAGACTATGGTGCCCCGTTCCAAACGCTATAGCACCTTACACGGTGACACAGAGAAAGGTGCACATGACATAGAAGAGGAGGTGATAGATGACCCAGTTGTTGACCCAGATTGGCAGCCATTGGGGGAAGAGGGTGCCACTGACAGTAGCTCAGAAGCGGAGGAGGATGATCCGCAGCAGCCATCAACATCATAACAGCTTTCATCTGGCAGGCTCGTCTCAGGCCAAAAACGTTTGTCAACCAAAAAAACAGTTTTAGGACAGAGTGGCCATCTGGTAAAAGTAGCACAGCGTGCAATGCCTGAAAAGGTATTGCATAGTAGGAAGAGTGGAGTGTGGCAATTTTTTAACCAAGATCCGAATGATCAGTGCAAAGTTATATGTAAGAAATGCTCAAAGACCTTTAGCAGAGGTAAGAATCCCCTAAATTTAAATACAATGTGCATGCGTAGATATTTAACCAGCATGCACTTGCAATCCTGGACTAACTACCAAACGTCCCGTACCGTTGGTGCACCTGCTCAGAATGAAGGTAGTCAGCAACGCTACATTGCTTCCCTCACTGTAAGCCCACCAGTTAAGACACCACCAGCAGCAAATGTGGAGGTATCATTGCAAGGCCAAAGCAGTCAGGGAATCACAAGGTTTTTGGTAGGAAACACTGTATGTAGGTCAACATCAAGAATAGTATCACCAACCCTCTCTCAATCCGCCATGTCCACCACCATCACCACTGCTAGTTCCACCATATGCACCTCTCCAGTCCAGCTCACCCTACAAGAGACTCTCGTTAGGAAAAGAAACTATTCATACTCTCATCCGAGTACACAGGGTTTAAACGCCCACATTGCTAGACTAATCTCATTAGAGATGATGCCCTACCAGTTGGTTGAAAGCGAAGCTTTCAAAGCCCTGATGGCCTATGCAGTACCACGCTATGACCTACCCAGTCGACACTTCTTTGCGAGAAAAGCCATCCCAGCCCTCCACCAGCATGTCAAAGACCGCATTGTCCATGCACTGAGGCAATCAATCAGTAGAAAGGTGCACCTCACAACAGATGCATGGACCAGCAGGCAGGGCCAGGGACGTTACGTGTCCATCACTGCACACTGGGTTAATGTGGTGGATGCAGGGTCCACAGGGGACAGCCATAGTGGGACAGTTCTGCCTAGCCCACGGTCTAGGAAACAGTTGGCTGTAGGAATTCGTCACCCCTTCTCCTCCTCCTCCACCAGAAGCGAAAGCTCGTCCACAGAGCGCAGTTGCACGACCACTCCATCCGCGGCTGCCAGTGTTGCAAACGAGGTGTCCCATTATGGAGCAGCTACTGGTAAGCGTCAGCAGGCTGTGTTGGAAATGAAGTGTTTGGGTGACAACAGACACAGCGCGGAAGTTCTGGCCGAGTACTTGCAGCAAGAAACTCAGTCATGGCTGGGCAGTGTACATCTTGAGGCAGGCAAGGTAGTCAGTGATAACGGAAGGAATTTTATGGCTGCCATAGCCCTTTCAAAACTGAAACACATACCTTGCCTGGCTCACACCTTGAACCTGGTGGTGCAGTGCTTCCTGAAAAATTATCCGGGGTTACCAGCCCTGCTCCTGAAGGTACGAAGACTTTGCTCGCACATCCGCTGGTCGCCCGTACACTCCAGCCATATGCTGAACCATCAGCGATCGCTGAATCTTCCCCAGCACCGTCTAATAATCGATGTTGCAAAAAGTTGGAACTCCACACTGCACATGCTTCAGAGGCTTTGCGAACAGTGGCATGCTGTAATGTATTTGTGGGAGGATACACATACACGGGAGTTGTGAATTCTGCTCTTGGGCTCCCTCCGGTGGTTGTTAGTGGTAGTGCAGTTGTCTTGGGGTTGTAATCCAGGGCAGGTGTTTCTGCTTATTGCAGCTCTACTAGCTGTTTAGTTTTGCAGGATCCATTACTCCTGGCCAGTTGTCCATTGTTTCTTGGAGGGATTGCATCTCTCTCTGGTTCCCATGCTCTGCTGCCAATTCAGCTAAGATAAGTGTCTGTTTTTTTGTCTCTGTGCACACATGCAGTGTGCTTGTAATTCAGTGCAATTCATTTGTGTTTTTGTCCAGCTTAGACTTTGTTTGGATTTTTCAGTCATGCTGGATTCTCAGGAGTTGCAGATATACTTGCTATGTCTTTAGTTAGATGTAGTATATTTGTATTTTCTGCTGTGGATATTTTTAGGATTTTAATACTGACCGCTTAGAATTCTGTCCTATCCTTTTCTATTTAGCTAGAAGTGCCTCTTTTGCTAAATTCTGTTTTTCTGCCTGCGTATGTCTTTCCTCTTATACACAGTCAATATTTGTGGGGGACTGCCTATCCTTTGGGGCTCTGCTCTGAGGCAAGATAGAATTCCTATTTCCACCTATAGGGGTATTTAGTCCTCCGGCTGTGTCGAGGTGTCTAGGACGGGTTAGGCACACCCCATGGCTACTTCTAGTTGCGGTGTCAGTTTAGGGTTTGCGGTCAGTACAGATACCACTTACTCCTGAGAAAGTCTCTCATGCGGCTCCTAGGTCACCGGATCATAACAGTACAACTGGCCAACAATGAGTTAAATGCATCTCAGAAGAAGGGAAGAAAGGTGCTGAGCCATTTTTTTTTCTGTAGCCTGTTTTTTCTTTCCTTCCCTCTTTTCCTCTGGGTGACTGAGGAGACTTGTGCAAGCATGGATGTTCAGGGATTAGCTTCTCGTGTAGACCAGCTTGCTGCTAGGGTACAGGGTATTTCGGATTATATTGTTCAGACTCCGCTTTTAGAGCCTAGGATTCCTACTCCTGATTTGTTTTTTGGGGACAGGTCCAAATTTTTGAGTTTTAAAAACAACTGTAAACTGTTTTTTGCTCTGAAGCTTCGTTCCTCTGGTGATCCCATTCAGCAGGTTAAAATTGTCATCTCCCTGTTGCGTGGCGACCCTCAGGATTGGGCATTTTCACTGGAATCTGGGATTCCGGCCCTGCTTAATGTAGACGCCTTTTTTCAGGCTCTAGGATTATTATATGATGAACCAAATTCTGTGGATCAAGCAGAGAAAACCTTGTTGGTCCTGTCTCAGGGTCAAGAGGCGGCAGAATTGTATTGTCAGAAATTTAGAAAATGGTCTGTGCTGACTAAATGGAATGATGAAGCTTTGGCTGCAATATTCAGAAAGGGTCTTTCTGAATCTGTTAAAGATGTTATGGTGGGATTTCCCACGCCTGTTGGTCTGAGTGATTCTATGTCTCTGGCCATTCAGATTGATCGGCGCTTGCGGGAGCGCAGAACTGTGTGCGCTGTGGCGTTGTCCTCAGAGCAGATGCCTGAGCCTATGCAGTGTGATAGGATTCTGTCTAGAACGGAACAACAAGGATTCAGACATCAGAATAGGTTGTATTTTTATTGTGGCGATGCTTCTCATGTCATTTCAGTCTGCCCTAAGCGTACAAAGAGAATTACTAGTTCAGTTACCATCAGTACTGTACAACCTAAATTTCTGTTATCTGTGACCTTGATCTGCTCATTGTCGTCATTTTCTGTCATGGCGTTTGTGGATTCAGGCGCCGCTTTGAATCTAATGGACTTTGAATTTGCCAGGCGTTGTGGTTTCCCCTTGCAGTCTTTGCAGAACCCTATTCCTTTAAGGGGCATTGATGCTACACCTTTGGCTAAAAATAAACCCCAGTTTTGGACACAGGTGACCATGTGCATGGCGCCAGCCCATCAGGAAGATTGTCGTTTTCTGGTGTTGCATAATTTGCATGATGCTATTGTGCTGGGTTTTCCATGGTTGCAGATACATAATCCTGTGTTGGATTGGAAGTCTATGTCTGTGACTAGTTGGGGTTGTCAGGGGGTTCATAGTGACGTTCCTTTGATGTCAATCTCCTCTTCCACCTCTTCTGAGGTTCCAGAGTTTTTGTCTGATTTTCAGGATGTATTCGATGAGCCCAAGTCCAGTTCCCTTCCACCGCATAGGGACTGTGATTGTGCTATTGACTTGATTCCAGGCTGTAAGTTTCCTAAGGGCCAACTTTTCAACCTGTCTGTGCCAGAACATACCGCCATGCAGAGTTATGCTAAGGAGTCTTTGGAGAAGAGGCATATTCAGTCATCTTCTTCACCGTTGGGAGCGGGATTTTTTTTTGTTGCTAAGAAGGATGGCTCCTTGAGACCCTGTATAGATTATCGCCTCTTGAATAAGATCACGGTCAAGTTTCAATACCCTTTGCGTTTGCTTTCCGATTTGTTTGCCAGGATTAAGGGGGCTACTTGGTTTACTAAGATTGACCTTCGGGGGGCATATAATCTTGTTCATATTAAGCAGGGTGATGAATGGAAAACTGCGTTTAATACGCCCGAAGGCCATTTTGAATACATTGTGATGCCATTTGGACTCTCTAATGCTCCATCTGTTTTTCAGTCCTTCATGCATGGTATCTTCCGGAATTATCTTGATAAATTCATGATTGTATATTTGGATGATATCTTGATTTTTTCCGATGATTGGGAGTCTCATGTGAAACAGGTCAGGATGGTATTTCAGATCCTTCGTGATAATGCTTTGTTTGTGAAGGGGTCTAAGTGTCTCTTTGGAGTGCAGAAGGTTTTTTTTGGGGGGGCTTCATTTTTTCTCCCTCATCTATAGAGATGGATCCGGTTAAGGTTCAGGCCATTCATGATTGGATTCAGCCCACATCCGTGAAGAGCCTTCAGAAATTTTTGGGCTTTGCTAATTTTTATCGCCGTTTCATTGCTAACTTCTCCAGTGTGGTTAAACCTCTGACCGATTTGACGAAGAAAGGCGCTGATGTAGCGAATTGGTCCTCTGTGGCTGTCTCTGCCTTTCAGGAGCTTAAACGCCGATTTACTTCTGCCCCGGTGTTGTGTCAGCCGGATGTTTCTCTTCCGTTTCAGGTTGAGGTTGACGCTTCTGAGATTGGGGCAGCGGCCGTTTTGTCTCAGAGGAATTCTGTTGGTTCCTTTATGAAACCGTGTACCTTCTTTTCTTGTAAGTTTTCGCCTGCTGAACGCAATTATGATGTCGGCAATCGGGAGTTGTTGGCTATGAAGTGGGCGTTTGAGGAATGGCGACATTGGCTTGAGGGAGCCAAGCACCGTATTGTGGTCTTGACTGATCATAAAAATCTGATTTACCTCGAGTCTGCCAGACGGCTGAATCCTAGACAGGCTCGATGGTCCTTGTTTTTCTCCCGTTATGATTTCGTGGTCTCGTATCTTCCGGGTTCCAACAATATTAAGGCTGATGCCTTCTCTAGGAGTTTTTTGCCTGATTCTCCTGAGGTACTGGAACCGGTCGGCATTCTGAAGGAAGGGGTGGTCCTTTCGGCCATTTCCCCTGATTTGCGACGGGTTCTGCGGGAATTTCAGGCTGACAAACCTGACCGCTGTCCAGTGGGCAAACTGTTTGTTCCTGACAGATGGACTAGTAGAGTGATTTCTGAGGTTCATTGTTCTGTGTTGGCAGGCCATCCTGGTATTTTTGGTACCAGAGATTTGGTTGGTAGGTCCTTTTGGTGGCCTTCTTTGTCGCGTGATGTGTGTTCTTTTGTGCAGTCCTGTGGGACTTGTGCGCGGGCCAAGCCTTGTTGTTCCCGTGCTAGCGGGTTGCTTTTGCCTTTGCCGGTCCCTGAGAGGCCTTGGACGCATATTTCTATGGATTTTATTTCAGATCTTCCGGTTTCCCAGAGGATGTCGGTTATCTGGGTGGTTTGTGACCGGTTCTCTAAGATGGTTCATTTGGTGCCTTTACCTAAATTGCCTTCCTCATCTGATTTGGTTCCGTTGTTTTTCCAGCATGTGGTTCGTTTGCATGGTATTCCGGAGAATATTGTGTCTGACAGGGGTTCCCAGTTTGTTTCTAGGTTTTGGCGGGCCTTTTGTGCTAGGCTGGGCATTGATTTGTCTTTTTCTTCCGCATTTCATCCGCAGACAAATGGCCAGACCGAGCGAACTAATCAGACTTTGGAAACTTATTTGAGATGCTTTGTGTCTGCTGATCAGGATGATTGGGTGGCTTTCTTGCCATTGGCCGAGTTCGCCCTTAATAATCGGGCTAGTTCGGCTACCTTGGTTTCGCCCTTCTTTTGTAATTTTGGTTTTCATCCTCGTTTTTCTTCGGGGCAGGTTAAGCCTTCTGATTGTCCTGGTGTGGACTCTGTGGTTGACAGGTTGCAGCAGATTTGGGCTCATGTGGTGGACAATTTGGTGTTGTCTCAGGAGGAGGCTCAGCGTTTTGCTAACCGCCGTCGGTGTGTTGGTTCCCGGCTTCGGGTTGGGGATTTGGTCTGGTTGTCTTCCCGTCATGTTCCTATGAAGGTTTCTTCCCCTAAGTTTAAGCCTCGGTTTATTGGTCCTTATAGGATTTCTGAGATCATCAATCCGGTGTCTTTTCGTTTGGCCCTTCCGGCCTCTTTTGCCATCCATAATGTTTTCCATAGTTCTTTATTGCGGAAATATGTGGTGCCCGTTGTTCCCTCTGTTGATCCTCCTGCTCCTGTGTTGGTTGATGGGGAGTTGGAGTATGTGGTTGAGAAGATTTTGGATTCTCGCCTTTCAAGGCTGAGGCTTCAGTACCTTGTCAAATGGAAGGGTTATGGCCAGGAGGATAATTCTTGGGTTTTTGCCTCTGATGTCCATGCTGCTGATTTGGTCCGTGCCTGTCATCTGGCTCGTCCTGATCGGCCTGGGGGCTCTGGTGAGGGTTCGGTGACCCCTCTTCAAGGGGGGGTACTGTTGTGAATTCTGCTCTTGGGCTCCCTCCGGTGGTTGTTAGTGGTAGTGCAGTTGTCTTGGGGTTGTAATCCAGGGCAGGTGTTTCTGCTTATTGCAGCTCTACTAGCTGTTTAGTTTTGCAGGATCCATTACTCCTGGCCAGTTGTCCATTGTTTCTTGGAGGGATTGCATCTCTCTCTAGTTCCCATGCTCTGCTGCCAATTCAGCTAAGATAAGTGTCTGTTTTTTTGTCTCTGTGCACACATGCAGTGTGCTTGTAATTCAGTGCAATTCATTTGTGTTTTTGTCCAGCTTAGACTTTGTTTGAATTTTTCAGTCATGCTGGATTCTCTGGAGTTGCAGATATACTTGCTATGTCTTTAGTTAGATGTAGTATATTTGTATTTTCTGCTGTGGATATTTTTAGGATTTTAATACTGACCGCTTAGAATTCTGTCCTATCCTTTTCTATTTAGCTAGAAGTGCCTCTTTTGCTAAATTCTGTTTTTCTGCCTGCGTGTGTCTTTCCTCTTATACTCACAGTCAATATTTGTGGGGGGCTGCCTATCCTTTGGGGCTCTGCTCTGAGGCAAGATAGAATTCCTATTTCCACCTATAGGGGTATTTAGTCCTCCGGCTGTGTCGAGGTGTCTAGGACGGGTTAGGCACACCCCACGGCTACTTCTAGTTGCGGTGTCAGTTTAGGGTTTGCGGTCAGTACAGATACCACTTACTCCTGAGAAAGTCTCTCATGCGGCTCCTAGGTCACCGGATCATAATACACGGGCAGGCAGTTGGATGGCAGACATGGAGTTGTCAGGTGTGCAGTGGTTGAAGCTACAAGACCTCTGTCAAGTCCTTCAGTGTTTTGAGGAATGCACACGGCTGGTAAGTGCAGACGACGCCATCATAAGCATGAGCATCCCACTAATGCGTCTGCTGATGCAAAGTTTGACGCACATTAAGGAGCAGGCGTCTGCAGCCGAGGAGGAGGGAAGCCTTGATGACAGTCAGCCATTGTCTGCTCAGGGAACTCTCCAGGACGAGGTGGTGGACGAAGAGGAGGAGGAGGAGGATGATGGGGATGAATATTTATGGGAGGAGGATGCTTCTCAGGGGGCAATAGAAACTGGTGGCATTGCAAGGTCTTCGGCATCGTTGAAACTGTCTTCAACGATGCCGAAGTCCCCCTGCAGCACCCGGGTAACCAGGCTAAACATCGGGTTACTAAGCGCAGGGCCGCGCTTAGTAACCCGATGTTTACCCTGGTTACCAAAAAAAACAAACACTACATACTCACTATCTGATGTCCGTCAGGTCCCTTGCCGTCTGCTTCCTGCTCTGACTGAGCCGCCGTACAGTGAGAGCAGAGCGCACCGGTGGCGTCACTGCTGTGCTCTCACTTTACGGCGGCAGTCAGAGCAGGAAGCAGACGGCAAGGGACCTGACGGACATCAGATGGTGAGCATGTACTGTTTGTTTTTTTTTACATTTACGCTGGTAACCAGGGTAAACATCGGGTTACTAAGCGCGGCCCTGCGCTTAGTAACCCGATGTTTACCCTGGTTACCAGTGAAGACATCGCTGGATCGGTGTCACACACACCGATTCAGCGATGTCAGTGGGACCTCAACGACCAAAAAAAGGTCCAGGCCATTCCGACACGACCAGCGATCTCACAGCAGGGGCCTGATCGCTGGTACGTGTCACACATAGCGAGATCGCTACTGAGGTCGCTGTTGCGTCACAAAACTTGTGACTCAGCAGCGATCTCGCTAGCAATCTCGCTATGTGAGACGGGGCCTGAAGAGTGAGCAAGACAATGTACAATCTTGAACCTAATTCTTACAACAGGGAGGAAATGGTTGAGAATGGTGGCTGGGAATTTAGGAGGCAGCACCAGCTAGGACTCAGACTTTAAGGTTGAACTTCAGAAAGGCAGATTTTAATGGATTCAGAAAGAGAGTAGGAAATGTCCAATGGCTGGATGTTCTAAAAAAAAAGAAATGTCCAGAAAGGATGGAAGATTTTGCTAAATTAAGTTCTCACTGCACAGTGACAATCCTGAAATGAAGGAAGAATTGGAAGCATTTAAAGAGACCAGGATGATTGAGCACAGATCTTAGACACTTGTTAAAAAGGTTAAAAAAAAGTATATTAAATGGAAAGAGGGAAAGAAGAATATAATGCTATCTGCAGGGAATGCAGGGTAAGCGTTAGAAGAGCTAAAGCCAGTGATGAAGTGAAGCTTGCAAGGGAGACAAAAAGTAGTAAAAATGGATTTTGGGGGTATGTCAAAAGCAAAGGAAAAGTCGAAGATGCTATAGGCATCATTTTTATAAATGATCTAGATAAGGGAACTGAAGGTAAACTAATCAAATCTGCAGACGATGAAAAGCTAGGAGGGATAGCTAACACTAGAGAAGACAGAGAAAGGATTCACAAGGATCTAGATAAGCTTGAACAATACACAGAATTGCATTTAACAGGGAAAAATACAAGATTCTACATCTGGGTATGTAAAATGGAAATTACATCTACAGAATGAGAGGAATAGAACTAAGCAACAGCATGTGTAAAAAAGACTTGGGTATACCAATAGATCACAGACAGCACATGAGTCAACAGGGTGATGCAGCAGCAGCAAAAAAAAAGGCAAACACAGTTTTAGGATGTATTAAGAAAAGCATAGAGTCTAGATCATGTAAAGTAATAACGCCCCTCTACTCCTCCTTGGTCACGTCTCATCTGGAATACTGTGTCCAGTTGTGGGCACCACATTTGTAAAATGACATTGAACAACAAGTTCAGAGAAGAGCTACCAGGATGGTGAGTGGACTGCAAAGTATGTCCTAGGTTAAGAGATCTGGGAATGATTCACTTGCAAAAAGGAAGGCAAAGAGGAGACTTGATAACTGCCTACAAATATCTGAAATGATGCCACAGTGTAGAGGGATCATCCTTATTCTCATTTTCGCATGGAAATGTGGGAAGCAATGGAATGAAACTGACAGAGAGAAGATACAGATTAGAGATTAGAAAATGCTTTTTGACAGTGAGGGTGATCAATGAGTGGAACAGGCTGCCACGACAGGTGGTGGTGAGTTCTCCTTCAAAGGAAGTCTTCAAACAGAAGCTGGACAAACATCCATCTGATATGGTTTAGCGAATCCTGCATTGAGCAGGGGGTTGGACACGATGACCCTGGAGGTTCCTTCCAACTCTAACATTCTAGGATTCAATGATTCATTGAAAAAATTTGCTTGTTGCATAATAGTTTTGAAATGTTATAAATTTTTTAAACAGATACGGGCTAAATAAAAGGTCTATACTGTTGCAGTTACATGCAGGCTATTAATGTTGTTCATACAGCAATCTTTCTAGTAGAGCACAATGTTTACATTGCATTACTGATATATCTGTTTTATTCTAATAACCTCAACATTAGACGGCAGTTTGATGTCCAGGAAATGTCTAAGATGTTTTTGGAAAGGTTTTAGTATAAATATGCATTTTTGTCTATGCTGGAATGTCAGACGAGCGTAGGCAGACAGGCTTATCTTGGTGAAAGCAAACAGCTTTTGGCCAGATCAATATTTCTCCTGAGAATGGGATGGAGGGTCTGGGGGGCTGACATTACCCATACACATGATTATTTGGAGCTGCAGACTGCAAACTTATCAAGAGCGGAAGAGTGTAACAGTTTAAAAACACTAATACGCTCCCCAATCAAATACATCAAAGAATTAATTAACGTTTACTAAGAGAACATCATACAAAATCAATAAATATACATTAGATCATTGATTTTTATACCATGAGAATGACTGGTGTATCATTTCATAATCCAGGACTCTCCTTTTTCATTTTTGGAGAATCTTTCTCCAATCCCCTCCATGCAAAGGCTTATTAACTCTTTCTACTCCCCCAAAAAATAAAATAAGGAGAAAGCATATATTTGAGAAATCTCCCTCTCTTAGTTACTACTGCAAAACAGATTTTAGAATATCGCTAGATTATCTATAACCCACAATGCCATTTGTTGTCAGAAAAGCACCCTGTCCTTTTATAAATACTAATGTAGTGTCCTCCATTACTACCTCTTGTGGTCGGGCTTTCCACAGTCTGACTGCTCTAACTGTAAAGAACCCTTTCCAATTTAGCTGGCTGAATCGCTTATCTTCACCCATAATTAGTGCTAGTGCTCCCAGGTCCTTTGTAAGGGAGAAATAAGTCATGTACATAATAAAATTTGGGGTTCAAAACTTGATCCCATACTTTAGATATGGCCTTACAAGTGATTTATAGAAGGTGCAGGCTTGCAGCTGGACAGGTACAGGATTGGAGATATGTGTCACTGAGGTGGTTAGCCTCAGTGAAGTAAATCTAGAAAAGCAAACTCTAGCACAGTTAGTGTTGAGAGGGTCTTATAATGGTCCTGGATTTTGGGTCCAGGTTTGAGGAATGACCACTAGAGGTGATTGGGACTGGCCGTTTCCATATCTCCACCTCTAGGTCTTTGAGCGGCCTATATAAAGTAACTCAGCTGCTTTATTCAATGTCTGTGCACAGAGGTGGTAAGACCTCTGATATACTGTTCAGTCTCTGCCAGAGTCTGACTAAGTGTTGACCTAATTTGCAAACGGGGAGCCCAGCCCATACCTGCTATGGAAATGGTTTTGTTTATATTTGTCACACCTGTTTTATGCTGAAGGAAGGTTACCTTCATTTGTGTGCTTTGGACTCTTGTGGACTTTGTAATAAACCATGCACTGTATGACACCAGAGCTGGATCCCTATGTGTAAGCTACTGTCTGCCAAACCGCAAAATACCTTCAAGTGGTACATTAATACATTTGGTTCACAGGATTTTATCTCTCTCTTTATACATTCTAAAGTCTTATTTGCTTTTGCAGCTGCTGCTTGACATTTAGTGCTGCTGCTCAACTTACTTGTAACCAGAATGTCCATACAAAGATTGCACTACTAGAAAATCTAAAAGCAGAATTTTGTATATATTGCTGATATATACAAAACAAAGACTACAAATACGTCAGGGGACGCTAAACATTTCTCTAAATCACATGCCAGTGAACTAAATTATTTTACTTTTTTCGTCTATAAACGGAGGGAGTTGAAGAAAGAACCTTCTAAAAAAAGTTATGGATTACAAAATTAAATTCCAGATGTCCTCATGTAATGATCTAATATATTTATTGATTTTGTATAATGTTCTATCTTTACAAATGTGTTGTTTAGTTAATTGATGTCATTGTGGAGTAGCTTAGTGTTTTTAACCATATGTATTGTATTGTATGTAATGATTAATACCGTGAGGTCGAAACGCGTCAACTAATATATGTTGCCACTCTGTTACTGCATTTTATGAATATTACATAAGGGAATATATCTTTTATTTTATGCTGGATCCCTAGCAGACATGTAATCACAATATAAGACACCCTTCGCAGGCTAACACCATGCCTGGTAATGGACAGAACTATGTTGATTCTACAGGAATATTGAATATTATGTTAGGGCTGTCCAATCGTTACTACTTTGGAAGGTGTTAAAAAGAGCACAGATATTGCTCTGGCATTGTGCCTGTCTCTGAGTGCTCCTGCCAAGCATCACTCTTTCATCCTATCAACTACATGACTCCGTTACTGAAGAGTTGCTGAAATTCATGCATTAATCTTGACACTGGCTTTCACCCAGAGTTACATATCAGATTATTCCTGTTACCGGGAACCCTTTAACATATCTTTACTAGAATTCTGTCTTTGCCAGGTGAATGCACAGTAAGAATAGTATTTAAAAAATCAAAGCACTAAGAAGACATGCACTTTTTTTTGCATTGCATTAGCTTATGCAGTAATAACCATTATTTATTCTGCACCAACATTTTCTGCAGTGCAGGTATCACGGGTTTGCCGTGACAGAGAGGAGCCAGAAGACTGTAGCGTCTGACTTCTTCTACTTCTGCACTGTTTAGAAGCACTTCACCTTCAAATTAAAAGGTGCCCTTTTCTTCTAACAGTGCAGGGGTTAGTCTGCTCAATCCAGAGCTCCTGGAAGCTTTCCTGCATTAAGGCTCAGCTGTTCACTGTTAGCCACTCCCATCTCTTATATAATCTGGGCCCTGGCTAGCACTAATTGTCAGAGAGGGCTAGTGCTGCATAGTTAGGGGAAGTTTGTTTGTGTTTGTTGTTGTTTGAGAAGGTGTTTGGTGGATATATCTGAGACTGTTCATTGGTTTTGGGTATGTCATAATTCACCTCTTCTCCTATTTTAGTTTTACCCCATTCTCCTCTCTCCAGTGCTATTAGTATGATTGGTATTTTCCTTTATCCCTGTTTGTATTATCTTAATAGTCTTATTGGTGTATTACAGTACAATACTACTCCTCTCTTCTCTGGGTGGGGGAAGGATACAGACTGAGGGCGGATTGAGGAGCTAAGGTAAAGTATGTGGCCCCAGAGTCTTCACCATCCAAAGTAATCTGGGGAACAGGGTGAGCTAGGATGCCTTTAGGGACAGGTAAGGCGCTCCCTGGACACCCGACAAGAGATTTGTGACATTACGTCTGGCCGAAACAGTTTTTTGATCCATTATAGATCCTATCTCTGCTTTGACAGGGCAACTGCAGCAACTCAGCCTGGAAGTGGCACATCTATGGACTGTCGTTTTGCAGCCCCCCAACACATCAGGTTTGTGGACTGTGACTCCCAGGCAGCCCTTAGTAGAGCCCAAAATCACTTTGCCTGACAAGGTCTCTGGGGGACAGGACAAGTTTGTTGTTTTCAGGGAGGCTTGTAAGCTATACTTTAGGTTACGTCCTAGTTCCTCAGAACCCGAGAAGCAACAGGTAGGGATAATAATCTCTCTTCTTCAAGGAGACTCCCAAGCATAGGCATTCTCTCTCCCATCTGACTCTCATTCGCTCCAGATGGTGATATTTTCTGGTGCTGGGTCATATAAACGATGATCTGGGCTGCGTCTCCCTGGCAGAGTCAATGTTAAGTCAGTTTCAGTAGGGAGACCGGCAGAGGAGTATTGCTCCGAGTATCAGAGGTGGTCCACTGACACTATGTGGAATGACCCCGCACTCATTAGCCAGTTCTGTCAATGGCTATCAGTAAGGGTGAAGGATGCTTTAGCACTGTATGAGACTCCAGTTTCCATTGAGGCAGCCATGTCTCTGGTTATCCGAGTGGATCGAGGTCTTTGCCAGATAAATAAAGAGACACCCTAATGTACTGGAGGTCTGGAGCCAAGGGAAACGGGGTGCGTGTCCTTCCCTACATCACTGCAAACAGCAGCCGGAAATCTAAGGAGTAGGGATTGCAGGGAGGTTAGCAACCTGGGTGTACATATCTCTACTGTGGTAGGACACAATTTTTTCTGCCTGCTGAAATCCATCTGGGCAAAAATAAGGTGGTTACTTCTGCCTTTCTTGGCAGTGGGGTGGGGTTTAATTTGATCGACGCTCTGTTCATCCTGGTCCAGGGCCTCAAACCACATACATTGTCCAGACCTATACCCATAATAGCCATCGACTCTGCACCCTTGAGACAGGGGTATTTTCCTCAAGTTGTCTGAGGGTTACATCTACAGGTAGGGACCATGCACACAGAAGGTATTGACTATTATGAGCTAGAGGTTCTGCCCTCTTCTGTGGTTCTTGGACTAACATGGCTCACTCTGCACAACCCTGTGGTAGATTACCAGACTCAGGAGGTGGTAAAATGGAGTAAGTATTGCCAAGGACACTGCTTGGGCATCTGTCTTGCAAGGGTGGATACCGAGTCTGTGCCTAAATATCTGTTTTACTTTGGGGATGTGTTTTTGGAGCATGGGTGCCAGGAACATCCTCCCCATCATTCTTATGATTGTGCCGTTAATCTTGTCCCTGGGGTCAAACTGGCAAAGAGCAGAATACAAAAAATGTTTGGTCCAGACAGGCAGGCCATGAAGGATTATATCGTGGAACATTTGCCAAAGGGTCATATCGGACCATCCTCCTCTCCTCCTCCCCCATTGCTGTGGGGTTATTCTTTGTAAAGAAAAAAGACGGGGGTTATGGCCCTGCCTAGATTTCCGTGAACTCAATCAGATCACGGTCCGGGATCCGTATCTGCTCCCTCTATCCCAGACAGCTTTAATCAGATTGTAGGAGCAAAATGGTTTTCTAAACAGGATCTCAGTGGGGCATATAATCTCATTCGTATTTTACAGGGTGGGTCATGTATATGGATACACCTAAATAAAATGGGAATGGTTAGTGATATCAACTTCCTGTTTGTGGCACATTAGTATATGGGAGGGGGAAAACTTTTCAAGATGGGTAGTGACCATGGCGGCCATTTTGAAGATGCTATTTTGGATCCAACTTTATTTTTTCCAATGGGAAGAGTGTCATGTGACACATCAAACTTATTGAGAATTTCACAAGAAAAACATTGGTGTGCTTGGTTTTAACGTAACATTATTCTTTCATGAACTATTTACAAGTTTCTCTTTGTTTACAGCCATTGACATGTCGCAGAGGTTTACACTTGAGGATAGAAATTGTGTTGATGTCTGGTGAACGCAGTACCCTGGTCATTGCAGTAGATTTCAATGCAAGACACCCTACGCAAGAAAACTGTCATCATACCCATTTGATATAGATGTATCCATATAAATGGCCCACCCAAAAAAGTTTGCCTCATCACTGAACATAATGTTCTGTGTAAACTGAGGGTCCTGTTCCAATTTTTGTTTTGTCCATTCTGCAAATTTAGAGCGCCGTTCTGGCATCAGTTGAACATCCCTTCGGCGGATATTAGCTACTCACAAATGGCACCCTTACAAAATCCAGCTGCTGCAACATCTCAATGAGGATGACCCATGTTTAATTTTTTTGTTACATATAGGCCGGGGAACAAGAACATTGAGGCGAATGTATTATCTTGTTGTTTTCCTGGGGGTGGAGATAGTTGTGAACCGGTTCCTATGCTACAAAAAGTGGTTGTTATGTGATTATATGCTCCTATCTTGAGAAAGAGGTTGTTCAGGCTCAAGGGGATGCCCCTGCTTTCTGTCCATTAGGTAAACTGTTTGTACCTGTGAATCTCCATCTGAGAGTTCTTAGTAAACATCGTGATTCGGTCTTAGTCAGACACCCCGGTAATAAAACCCCCACAGATCTTGTTACTCAATGTTTTTGGTGGTCAGGGGTACAACAGGATGTTTGGGAGTATGTAGCTGCATGCAGTGTCTGTGCGCATTCTAAAACCTCTCATACTTGTCCGCCTGGGTCTCGCCAACCATTGCCGATTCCCAGTAGACCTTGGACTAATTTATCAGTCAATTTTATCACTGATCTACCCGTGTTGTTAGGTAATACTGTAGTTTTGGTAATGGTGGACAGATTCAGTTAAATGTCAAATTTCATTGTGCTACCCGCTTTACCTAATGCCAAGACCTTGGCGCAAATTTTCATCAGATAGATTGTAAAATTATATGAGATCCCTACTGTAACAGGGTCTACCGTGCTGGAGTACCTCTTTCAGTACCACCCCGTGTTTCAGGAGGTCCACTCTGCTTTGGCTGGAGTCTGAATGAAGGACGCTGGTTGGAATTGCTTGGTTACATGGGCGCATATAAAAGATCACTGCTTCTCCACGTATTTCCAGTGTGACAACACTTTACTCACAGGACACAGAATATATCACACAGATACAGATGCGGGCCAATTGAAAAATGGCCGGCCAGACATACATTACAATAGCCGCAGGTGGCCGGAGGCTGCCGATATTTACTGTGGGAATTACAAAGGTGGGGGAGGTCAGAAGGGGGATACCTTGTCCCCTCTGCCCAGGGGCGCAGCCTGTGGGCTGATGCTTTAGGGACATGCATCTCACATGGAACCTATTATACATACATATAACTGCACAACATATTCTGGGTGCTGGGGGTTCCGTAACACGGCTCCCCTTTTCAGCGACGCGATCGGCATACACAGTCTGATTCTTAACGGATCGGTTTGGGGATGACCGAAGTTTATGGTTTTGGTACAAGTTCCGTTTGTCGACTTAGTCCATCGGCGTTACCATTTTGTTTGCCGGGTCTGTAGTCGATGGTGAAGTCCAGAGGTTGTAGGGCTAAACTCCATCGCAGTAATCTGGCGTTGCCTCCGGAGACCCGATTAAGCCACACTAGGGGATTATGGTCCGTTAGGAGGGACAACTGTCGTCCATACAAATATGGTTGCAACTTTTTGAGTGCCCATACTACCGCCAGGCTCTCCTTCTCGATAGCCGCTTAGCTTACTTCACGGGGCAGTAGTTTCCGACTCAGGTAAGCTACCGGGTGTTCTTGGCCGTCCGGCCCAACTTGGCTCAGTACTGCCCCCAATCCAAACATAGAAGCGTCTGTGTGAACAAGGAAACGTTTAGTTGGATTGGGTGCGGCCAATACAGGGGTATTGATGAGGGCGTCCTTTAGCTGGCGGAAGGCTTCCTCACACTCTGGGGTCCAGGTTACCTGACGGGGTTGGTTCTTACGGGTCAGATCAGTGAGGGGCTTGGCTACGCTGCTGTAATTGGGAACGAATTTCCTGTAATACCCCGCTGTCCCTAGAAATGCCATGACCTGGGTTTTAGTGCATGGGGTGGGCCATTTGGCTATGGCCTCAATCTTGGCTGGTTCTGGTCGCTGTTTCCCACTTCCCATTCAATGCCCTAAATACTGAACCTCTGCTTTGCCCACGTGACACTTGTTTGGGTTCAGGGTGATTCCGGCCTTGTGGATCCTGTCCAATACTGTCTCTAGGTGATTTAGATGCTCTTCCCATGTCCCTCTGTAGATGGCGATGTCATCCAGGTAGGCACAAGCATAGTCCTGGAGACCATCCAGAAGCCGGTCAGCCAGCCTCTGGAAGGTCACCGGGGCATTCTTTATCCCAAATGGCATAACTTGAAACTGGAATAAGCCGAACGGGGTGACAAATGTCGACTTGGGAATAGCGTCAGGACTAAGGGGAATCTGCCAGTAGCCTTTGCATAGATCGATGGTGGTCAAATACTTTGCCCCTGCCAGCCGGTCTAACAACTCATCCACATGCGGCATGGGATACGCATCCGTCACCGTTTTCTCATTGAGCTTACGATAGTCTACACAAAACCGTGTAGTCCCATCCTTCTTGGACACTAACACTACAGGGGATGCCCAGGGACTATCTGACTCTTCAATGACCCCTAAACGCAACATCTCTTATATCTCTTGTCGCATCCCTTCTCGTACAGACTCAGGGACGCGGAAGGGGGGTTGTCGCAGGGGGGTCTGAACCTGGGTCTCAACCTTGTGTTGTACCAGGCGAGTATACCCTGGTCTCCCTGAAAACATCCTCTGTCGCTGCCTCAACAATGCCTCCGCCTGCTGTCTCTCCCGGGGACCTAGGTCTTCACCCAAGTGTACCTGGTCACATGTTTTAGACTGAGTCCTCTCCCCTAAGACATCAGGCAAGGGAAGTCTGGATAAATCCTCTGCCTCAGGTGCACAGATAGCCACTACCTCTTCAGGGCGCTCCCGGTAGGGCTTCAGCATATTCACATGGAACATGCGGATAACCCTGGGGTCGTCACAATCGGCGACATTATAGGTGGTGTCAGCTATTTTCCCCACTACCTGGTAGGGCCCCTGCCATGCAGCTTGGAATTTGTTCTGCCTAGTGGGCTCTAACACCAGGACCTTCTGTCCTATTTCCAAGGTGCGTTCTCTGGCCCTCCGATCGTACCATACACGCTGGCACTGCTGGGCCACCTGCATGTTCCCACGTACAGCCTGGGTCAGCTCCTGTAGGCGGTCCTTTAATTACAGCACATAGGGTACAATAGGTACCCCTTCTATGATGCCCTCTCCTTCCCAGTGTTCTAGCACTAAGTCTAGGGGTGCCCTTACCCGCCTCCCGTATACCAGTTCGAACGGGGAGAACCCCGTGGATTCTTGGGGCACTTCCCAATAGGCAAACAGGAGGTGTGGCAAGAATTTCTCCCAGTCCCTGTAGGTCCTGGTAAAAGTCCCAATGAGTTGTTTTAACGTCCCGTTAAAGCGTTCACACAACCCATCGGTTTGCAGGTGGTACGGGGCGCTTCTAATAGACTTTACGCCGAACAGCTTCCACAGTTGGTTGGTCACCTCTGCTTTAAACTGGGTACCCTGGTTCGAGATAATCTCCCGGGGAAATCCAACCCGTGAGAAAACCTGGAGCAGGGCAGCCGCCGCCGTCTCTGCCAGTATGTTAGGTAACACAACCACCTCTGGATACCGTGTGGCATAATCTACCACTGTCAATATATACCTTTTCCCTGATTGGCTAACGGCCCTATCAGATCGACCGCTACTAGGTTAAATGGTTCCTCCACAATGGGGAGGGGGCGTAATTTGCCCTTGCATCGATCTCCCCTCTTGCAAATGCGCTGGCAACTGTCACAGGTCTGGCAGTACTGACGAACATCATAGGTTACCCCCGGCCAAAAGAAGTTTTGTGTCAGACGATGCCTGGTGCGACTGACGCCGAAGTGCCCGGCCAAAGGTATTTCATGAGAGATTCACAGTAACTCCTGCCTATACTTCTTGGGAACTACCAGCTGTCGTTTTATAGTGGGGCTCGTCCCTGTGTGGTGCTGCTCTGTGATCCGGTAGAGGAGTCCCTGCTTCCATACAAACTGTTCCCCTTCCAGTACCCCTCTCCCCTTCTGTGCCTTCCCACGATATCCCTCCAATGAAGGATCCTCAAGTAACTCCCTCTTCAATTCAGCAGGGGTGGCCCAAGAAATGTGTCTGGCTATGGGAATACGTGTAGGGCTGGGATGTCTTACCTGGGGCTCCTCTGAGTGTGATTCTGCCTCCGCAACTCGAGCTTGTCTCCTGGTGGTCACAGGATATGTCTCAGCCAGAGGAGCAACTGAGAAGGCAGACAACATGGGCCCCAAGTCATTTCCCAGCAAGACGTCTGCAGGCAAATCCTCCATCAAGCCGACCTCAACAAGGCCATCCCCAACTCCCCAGTTCAGGTGAATCCTGGCAGTGGGCAGTCAATGTATGGTCCCCCTGCTACACGGACTGCCACTGTCCGGTCCGTCTTCTCTTGGTCCCGGATGAGATGAGGCATCACAAGGGTCAAAGTTGCCCCAGAATCTCTTAGTCCCTGTATACGTTTCCCATTAACCCACACGACCTGTCTATGCTGTTGTCGATTATTTGCCTGGGCTGCCTGCACGGGGTCTACTTCATGCAGCACTTTCTCCATCTCTTCCACCCCCTGGTTAGTCATAGCCCCCAATGCCGGGTCAGCTTCGCCTTGGTAGCAGCGTACAGCGGCCCGGCTGAAGGTAGCTGTTCCCGCCTTTGGCCACTGGGTATGTTAAGTCCGATTGGGACATTGTCTTTGCAGGTGTCCCAGCTGATGGCAGGTATGGCATCGCGCCCCAGGGGGACTGTGGTAGGCCGGGTTTTTAGCTGGTCCCCCTACAATCTTCTGTGGTTTGGGGGCCTCCAGGTCCATGGGCAGACCCCTAGTGACCATCTTTGATCCAGACAACTGAGGCCTCCTGGCATCATGATGTTCATCGGCCAGACGAGCGACCTCCTCAAGAGTCGTTGGCCGCCTGTCCCGAAGCCATTCCTGTGTCTCGGGGGTTAGTTCATTAAAGAATCGTTCTAACAAGAAGAGCTGGAGGACATCCTCCTTAGTGGTTGCTTGGCTCCCTTGTACCCACTGTAGCAGTGACCGCCGTAATTTACAGGCCCATTCAGTGTGGGTATCGGTTACTCGTTTTATAAGCCAGCGGAACTTTTGGCGGTATGCCTCTGGTGTCAACGCATACCGGGCCAAGATCACTTCTTTGATCCGCTCATAGTCCATACAGTCCTCATCAGGTACCGTGCGATAGGTGTCCGCTGCCCGGCCTGTCAGCTTGCTGGCCAGAATCTGAACCCGTTCCTCCGGCTTCACTTGATGAAGGGCACACTGCCGCTCAAAGTCCTGCAGAAAGCCATCAATGTCTTCCTCTGCCTCCCCCAACTGTCGGAAGGCATTATACTGGATCTTTTTGTGGCTTACTGTTGAAGGTACCTGGGTGGAGGCCAGAGCTCCCCCTGCTCCCTGACTCTCCATCTTGGCTAGCTCCACTTTGGTCCGCTCTGCCAACTCCATCTTGGCTAGCTCTATCCTGGTCCGCTCGGCCATCTTTTCCTTCAGATCAGTACGCACATCAGCCATCACCTCTCGTATGATCTCTACTGCAGGGTTTGGGCCATAGAACGTCAGTCTGTTCTTTACCTCCCTCTGGAATTCAGTCTCCTCCACGTTCACATTGGGGGGGCGCTGCACTGTCGTGTTCCATGATGGCTGCTATCAAATCCGCTTTTGTTCTGTTGCTGGCGATTAACCCTCGGGCTTCCACCAGATCTTTTAATGTAGTCCTCTTTAACTTCTGGTAGTTGTTTTCCATTCATTCCTTTCCTGCTGTAGATGGGGTATCACATCCCGCTGTCTGCCACCAGTGTAACGGGGGTCTACCGTGCTGGAGTACCTCTTTCAGTACCACCCCGTGTTTTAGGAGGTCCACTCTGCTTTGGCTGGAGTCTGAATGAAGGATGCTGGCTGGAATTGCTTGGTTACATGGGCGCATATAAAAGATCACTGCTTCTCCACGTATTTCCAGTGTGACAACACTTTACTCACAGGACACAGAATATATCACACAGATACAGAGGGTGGGCCAATTGAAAAGCGGCAGGCCAGACATACATTACAATAGCCGCAGGTGGCCGGAGCCTGCTGATATTTACTGTGGGAATTACAAAGGTGGGGGAGGTCAGAAGGGGGCTATCTTGTCCCCTCTGCCCAGGGGTGCAGCCTGTGGGCTGATGCATTAGGGACATGCATCTCACATGGAACCTATTATACATACATATAACTGCACAAGATATTCTGGGTTCTGGGGGGTTCCGTTCCACCTACCAATTGTTTCTGATCAGGGGGTGCAGTTAATTTCCAAATTTTGCAGGGCATTTTGCACTCGTTTAGGGATCCATCTGTCGTTCTCTTCAGCATTTCACCGCCAGTCTAATGGGCAAACAGAACGGGTTAACCAGAATCTTGAGACTTATTTTAAATGTTTTGTGTCTGAGAATCAGGAGGATTGGGTTACTTACTTATGCTAGCTGAATTCGAAGTACATAATCATTGTCATGGGTCTACTGCTAAGCCCCCATTCTTCGGGGCATGCGGGTTTCATCCTCAGTTCAGCTCATTTAATAGGAATTGTTCTTCTGGAATACCTGAAGAAGAACAATTTTCATCATCAATTACATCTGTGTGGCAAAGGGTTCTTGATAATTTGAGGAAGATGGGGTCCAAATATAAGAGTGTGGCTGAACTGAGACGTTTGGTGGTTCTTAACCTGTGTATTGGTGACTAGATGTGGTTGTCCTCAAGGAATATTAAGTTGAAGGTTCCCTCTTGGAAACTGGGTCCGAGGTCTATTGGTCCTTATAAGATTGTGACCATTGTCAATCCTGTAGAATTCTGCCTTGCTTTGCCGCCCATCTTTAGGATTCATAATGTGTTTCATCGATCTCTACTTAATAAATATGTTACGTCCTCTTTACCATCACCTCTACTGCCATCTCTGGTCATTGTGGATGGAAATTTGGAATTTAAAATAGCTAAGATTGTTGATTCTTGCTTAATTCATCGGTCACTTCAGTCACTTCAGTATCTGGTACACTGGATGGGATATGGTCCTGAAGAGAGGATGTGAGTTCCAGCATCTAACATCTATGCGGCCAGGTTGATCTCGACTTTTCATATGGCACACCCTGATAAACCAGCTCTGTGGTTCCGGAGGTCCCTTGTAGAATGGAGGATACTGTCATGGGTTTACTGTGACACAGAGGAGCCAGAAGAGCATAGTGTTTGATTTCTCCTATTCCTGCACTGAATAGCACTTCACCTTCATATTAAACAGGGCAAGTTTATCTTAGCAGTGCAGTACAGTTAATCTGCTCTGTTGAGAGCTCTTGGAAGCTTTCCTGCATTAAGGCTCTCAGCTGTTCACTGTTAACCACTCCCATTTCCTATATAACCTGGGCCCTGGCTAGCATTCATCACCAGAGATAGCTTATACTACATGGTTAGGAGATAATGGTTTGTACTTGTTGCTTGAGAAGGCATTTGGTGGATTTATTTGAGACTGTTGCTAGGTTAGGTTGTGTGCTAATTCCCCTCCTTCTCCTACTTTGGTTTTGCTCCATCCTCAACACCCCAATGTTTACCTCTGTTGTGTGTGTGTGAGTATATGTGTGGGATTAGTATTTTCCTTTTTCCCTGTTGGTATTATCTTATTACTCTGGTTGGTGTATTACGTTACAGGAATGGGCCCCTGGTCCTGGGACACCAGACAAAAGAGTCTTGACAGCAGGGGAAACAGCAGAATTGCAAAATAATATAAAGTCAACAGGCAATGAGAAAAACTGTAAAGTTGGCATTTAGTGGGTATTTTTACGCGGTTTGGGGGTAGCACAAGGCAGATTAGAGTGTCGCAGCAATGTTGGCAATATACGTCCTCAAAACAAAATCTCTAATTCTCCTGAGGAGACCAAAAGTAAATTTACCTTCATTGTGTAATGTATGATGTCGCTAAAACACCAAGAACATAGCCCTACTGTATATCTGCCCTTATCCACATACAGTAAATAGTAATCATACATATAAAGATATTTTCTTACAAAGGTGCAAAAGCAGATTGGTCCAGAGTAAAAAGAACACAAATTGGTAAGCAGGTTTAATTTTTGTGTATCTAGGGTAACATACAGTACATTATCCATATTAGGAATTATCCTCTCAGTACCTGTCACCCATGCAAATTGGTTTTGTATCACACAAGATACTGATGGATTTGGGTTTTTACTTTGAGCTAAAACTAATAACTGCACAAAGGGATAAAAAATTAGTTTATAAAATGCTCATTACAAGGGTTGTCTAGTTAAAAATATAAACTTCTATATACCCTTTTAAGGGAGAAGGGTCCGCAATTCTGGAGGACATGTCCTGTCCTATATTACGCAGACATCTCATTGATATAATTGGGAAATGTGTAATGCTTCCTTTTAAAGGAAACCTGTCATGTTCCAAAATTATTATTATTATTATTATTTATTTATATAGCACCATTAATTCCATGGTGCTGTACATGAGAAAGGGGTTACATACAGGGTTATAAATATTGTTTACAGTAATCAAGTTTACAGTGACAGACTGGTACAGAGGGGAGAAAACCCTGTCCTTGCGGACTTACATTCTATGGGATAGTGGGGAAGAGACAGAAGGTCGGAGGTGCAGCAGCTCTGGCGGTGGTGAGGCGGCTGCTCTGGCGATGGCGAGGCGGCAGAATAATTATTGCAGGTTGTAGGCTTTCTTGAAGAGATGGGTTTTCAGGTTCCGTCTGAAGGATCCGAGGGTGGTGGATAGTCGGACGTGTTGAGGCATGGAATTCCAGAGGATGGGGGATATTCGGGAGAAATCTTGGAGGCGGTTGTGTGAGGACCGAATAAGTGTGGTGGAGAGTAGGAGGTCTTGGGAGGATCGGAGATTACGTGAGGGAAGGTATTGGGAGATTAGTTCAGAGATATAGGGAGGGGACAGGTTGTGAATGGCTTTGTAGATCAGTGTTAGTAGTTTGAACTGGATTCGTTGGGGAATTGGGAGCCAGTGGAGGGATTTGCAAAGGGGAGAAGCAGGGGAGTAGCGAGGAGAGAGGTGGATTAGCCGGGCAGCAGAGTTGAGGACAGACTGGAGTGGTGCAAGAGAGTTAGCGGGGAGGCCACAGAGGAGGGTGTTGCAGTAGTCGAGGCGGGAGATGATAAGGGCATGCACAAGAGTCTTAGTAGATTGTGGGGTGAGGAAGGGACGGATTCTGGCAATATTTTTGAGTTGGAGGCCACAGGAGGTGGCAAGAGTCGAGAGTTACCCCGAGGCAGCGGATTTCAGGTGCGGGAGAGAACGTGATGCCGTTTACCATAATAGATAGATCAGGTAGGGGGGATACATGAGATGGGGGAAAGATGATGAGTTCGGTTTTGTCTACATTCTACATTGAGTTTTAGGAAGCGAGAGGTGAAGAAGGAGGATATGGCTGACAGAAACTCCGGGATTCTGGACAGAAGAGAGGCGACATCTGAGCCAGAGAGGTAGATCTAAGTGTCGTCCGCATACAGGTGGTACTAGAAGCCATGGGACTTTATGAGTTGCCCTAGGCCAAGGGTATAGATGGAAAAAAGTAGGGGCCCTAGGACAGAGCCTTGAGGGACTCCAACAGAGAGAGGGCGGGATGAGGAGGTAGTGTGGGAGTGGGAAAAGCTAAATGTGTGGTCGGAAAGGTATGAGGCAATCCAGGACAGGGCAAGGTCTTTGATGCCGAGGGAAGAAAGAATTTGTAGCAGTAGGCAGTGATCGACTGTGTCAAAAGCAGAGGACAGGTCAACAAGGAGGAGGATGGAGAACTGTCTGTTAGCTTTGGCTGTGAGTAAGTCATTAGTAATTTTTGTCAGGGCAGTTTCGGTGGAGTGGTTGGGGCGGAAGCCAGATTGGAGGTTGTCAAGGAGAGAGTTAGATGAGAGGTGGGAGGAAATTTGAGCATGGACATGCTGCTCAAGGAGTTTTGAAGCAAATGGGAGCAGTGATATGGGGCGGTAGCTGGGCATAGAAGTTGGGTCAAGGTTCGTTTTTTTGAGGATGGGTGTGATGGTGGCATGTTTGAAGGCAGAGAGGAAGGTACCAGAAGATAGCGATAGGTTGAAGAGATGGGTTAGGGCTGGAATGAGCATGTTAGTGAGGTTGGGGAGCAAGTGGGAGGGGATGGGGTCAAGTGCACAGGTGGTGAGGTGTGATTTGGAGAAGAGGCGAGTAAGCTCTCCTTCAGTGATGTTGGAGAGGGAGGTTATTAGGGAAGGGCAGAGGTCTGGTATATGGAGTGGTTGGGGATGTGGAACAGTTAGGGTTTGCCTTGTTTGGTCGATCTTGTTTTTGAAGTAGGTGGCAAAGTCCTCGGAGGAGATGAGGGGAGTTGGGGGTGGCAGTGGTGGGCGGAGGAGGGAGTTAAATGTGCTGAACAGTTGTTTTGGGTTGTAGGATAGTGAAGATACAAGGTTAGTGAAATAGGTCTGTTTAGCGGAGGTGAGGGCTAATTTGAAATCAAATGTAGCTTGTTTGAAAGCAGTGAAGTCGTCTGGCAGGCGTGTTTTCTTCCAACGTCGCTTTGCAACCCTGGATGCTTGTCTAAGTTTTTTTGTGAGATTGTTATGCCAAGGTGGCCTATTGGTTCATCGCACTTTGCCATGCATGAGAGGGACGACTGAGTCTATGGCTGATGTGAGAGTGGAGTTATAGAACACGGTGGCGCTGTCCGTGTTGTGGAGTGAAGATATGGAGGACAGGGGTAGGAGAGAGTCTGAGAGTCTGTGAATGTCTAGATGTGCGAGGTTTCTGCGTGGATGTGGTAATGGCTGGACATGGGGCAGGTGAGGAGGACAAGGATGAGAAGGTGAGTAGATGGTGGTCAGATAGGGGGAAGGGAGAGGTTGCAAGATTAGATAAGGAACAGAGGCAGGTGAAGATGAGGTCTAGTGTATGTCCATCTGTGTGGGTGGCTGTGGAGGACCACTGGGTGAGTCCAAAGGATGAAGTAAGGGCCAGTAGCTTGGAGGCTGCTGGCTGGCGGGTGTCAGTAGGAATATTAAAGTCACCCATGATTGATGGTGGGGATGTCAGCGGAGAGAAAGTGAAGGAGCCAGGTGGATAATTGGTCAATGAAGGCAGTGGCTGAGCCCGGTGGTCGGTATATGACAGCCATTTGGAGATTGGAGGGAGCATAGATACGGACAGAGTGAACCTCAAAAGAAAGGAGGATAAGGGAGGGTGGGGGTTGGATAGGGTTGAAAAAACAGTTTTTAGAAAGAAGGATACCCACTCCTTCACCATGTCTGTTGCCAGAGCGAGGAGTGTGGGTAAACATGTTCCAAAATGCTATTAACCTGTAGAGATGAGGTTAATCTGCAGGTTAATAGCATCCGAAAGCCATTCTACAAGAACGACTGCATGAGGAAATTAATATTGTTCTTCTCGGCAGCCTCTGGCTTTTAGTCATACAGGCGCAGCTGATGCAGCTTCAGTTATCACTCAGTACACAGTGACTGGCAGTGGTACTCACATTCTGACACTGACTGACAATCGGCTCAGCACTGATACGCTGCAGAGGTGGCTTTCAGTCAGTGCCGGGGTGTGGTTTCAGCATTATGTGGTGGCTGAAGCGAGTCCGGCCACGCCTCTATGACTGAAAGCCAAAGGCTGCCGGGAGGAATAAAGTTCATTTCCTCCTGATAATTGTACTTTCAGTGCAGCAGCCACGCAGATTTAGAACTCTGTTAACTTCCAGATTAGCCCCGCATCTGCCGAATAATACATTTTTTTACATGACTGTTCCCTTTTACATCTTCGTGTACTAATTTCATTGAGCAAGAACAGACGATGGCTGGTGAACCAATCAATTCTTTTTAACAAACTGTAACTTTACATTTTATGTTTTTTAAAGGTTCTTCTTATCTTATCTTGCACATAATAAAAACTGAACACTAGAAAACTTACATACTCTACATATTTTCTCTATACATTAGGAAGAATAATTGACTATCTGCCCAACGACTTCCCCTGCAAAGTCCGGAATTCGGCATATGTCCATGCCAATCAACAAACTGTGGGAAAAGAAAAGTAAATCCAATGTACATAAATAATATTTTCAAGCTTTGACCACAGTTTCCATTTAGAGGTCAATTAAACCCTTTAAGTTCCAGTAGCACCAATTATTTGAAGAAATGCATGGTTGGATACATGTGGACAATGACACTTCCGTTTTTTTTTCTTCACAAATTTCCAAAGGAGTCAGCTATAATAAGGTACTAGAACACTCAACGGGAATTCAACTTAACCTGATGGCCTCCGTGCTGCTCGAAAGCAACTAGCCGGTATGGTTTCCGAGCCACTCAAGGTGTAATTAGTAAGAAGTACCTAGTTTTTATAGACTTTTAGTGTTTTACACCCTCTGGCAGGGAAGGTGCCCTGGGGAGTAGAGCAATGACCTGGAAAGCATTGGGTCTAGTAGACTTTCAACTGATGCTCAGTTAAACCAAGTCTTGGGCACCAGACCAGAAAGCTACTAAAGGACAGTCACATGTTATAAATGTGAAATGATTTGGAAAGACCTTTTCAATATTGTTCAGCTGAAGTACAAATTTAGCTTCTTAAGTACTTTGGTTCATTCCTAATTATTTTGGGTTTTATAACAGCCTGGCTGGGGGGCACACATTAAAATTCCCCAGTTGCAACTAGGAGGCCAAAACTAAAAAAGAGAAACTAAACGATAATAAATGCTGGAAGAGTTCACATATATTCATGAAAAGTGTATTACGTTTTCCAACACTGATATCAGACCACAAATATTAATTTCTTGCCCTTTCAGACCGAAATAAGTTTTAAATGTGACAATTAACATTACCATCGAAATCTTCGATTTTCCGTATGTAACAGATGTGGTAAAGATGCTGGACATATACTTTCCTCAAATATCTGTTCTTGCATAAATTTGTAGATCCTAGATTACAGCTTATATTTCCCACTGTCTCTTTAGATCATGTCAGATAGCTGCTGTGACATATTCTGCTTCTGCATACAATTATATGTAGCCTGCTATCATTTATTGGAGGTACATTGTCCATTTTTTAGGTTTGTTTTTTTTTTGCTATATGAACAGTAAAATATGTTCTCTGAAAATAAGATAAGGTCTTATATATATATTTTTTTTACTCCAAAAGATGTTTAAGGGCTTATTTTCAGGGGGTGTCTTATTTTTTTTTCCATGAACAGTGATCGACGATTAGGCAATGTTTACAAGTGTCAATTTTGCTGTGCATTTTTCTGCAGCAAAACCTGCTCTCTTGGCAGTAAAGCTGCAGAAAAAAAGCAGGTTTTGCTTGTTTTCTCTTGCTTTTTTTGCTGTGTTTTTCATGCTATATTTGTTTCTTGCACAAGCAAAAAAGATCATATTCTACTTCATAAGGTTTTGGCACAAAAACACAGGAAAATCTGATAGCTTCATTTTTTCAGTGTTTTTCAGCATTTTTTCACCACCCATTACTTTCAATGGATGAAAAACGCTGCAAGAAGTAATATACTCTATTTTGCAAAAACTAAGCAAAGCACGAAATCCTGAGGACAAAAAAACAAGTTGTGTGCATGAGATTTCTAAAATCTCATAGACTTTGCTGGTACTGTAAAACGCAGAAACGAAAATTGTTCGGGATGCAAAGAAAAACCCACAAATAACATCAGCTGAAATGCAGGACTCTCTGAAAACTAGTGATGTGGCTGTTTCAAGATGCACAATAAGGAGGCACTTGATGAAAAATGGGCTGCATGGTCAAGTTGCAAGATGAATTTCATTACTGCGCAAAGGTATCTAGCCTACAATGCGCAAAACAGCACAGAGGCAAACCTCAAAACTTCTGGAACAAGGTAATTTGGAGTGATGAGACCAAAATTGAACTTTTTGGCCACAACCATAAAAGTTACATTTGGAGAGAGGTGTTATGATCCGGTGACCCTGGAGCCGCATGGGACTATCTCTGGAGATAGTGGTACCTGTACTGACCGCAATCCTACGGTAATACTGACACCGCAACTAGAAGTAGCCGTGGGATGTACCTGACATGGCCTAGACACCTCGACACAGCCGGAGGACTAAATACCCCTAAAGATGGAAACGGGAAATCCTATCTTGCCTCAGAGCAGATTCCCCAAGGATAGGCAGCCACCCACAAATAATGACTGTGAGTTTAAGAGGAAATACGTACACAGGCAGAAAAGACAGAGTTTAGCAAAAGAGGCCCTTCTAGCTAGATAGAAAGGATAGGACAGAGTTCTAAGCGGTCAGTATTAAAACACTAGAAAAATCCACAGCAGAAGATACAATATGCTACATCTAACTAAAGACATAGGATGTATATCTGCACCTCCAGAGAAACCAGCATGACAGAAAAAAATCCAAACAAGTCAAAGCTGGACAAAAACACAATAGATTGCACGGCACATAAAAGCACACTGCATGCGTGCTACAGAGAACAAAAAACGGACACTTATCTTAGCTGAAAGACAGCAGGGCAAGTGGAGCCAGACAGAGATGCAATCCCTCCAAGATACAATGGAAAACTGGCAGGGATTGATGGATCCCACAAACCTAAATACCTAATAGAACTGCAATAAGCAGAAACACCTGCCCTGATTACAATCCAGAGACCACTGCACTACCACTAGCAACCACCGGAGGGAGCCCAAGAGCAGAATTCACAACAGAGAGGTCAACAAGGTATATGATGAAAGGAACACCATTCCTACTGTAAAGCACGGAGGTGAATCGCTGATGTTTTGGGCATGTGTGAGCTACAAAGACACAGGAAAATTGGTCAAAGTTGGAGGAAAGATGAATGTAGCAAGTTATCAGCAAATACTGCAGGCAAATTTGCACTCATTTTCCCAGAAGCTGCGCATGGGATGTACTTGGACGTTCCAACATGACAACGATCCAAAACACAAGGCCAAGTTGACCTGTCATTGGCTACAGCAGAACAAACTGAAGGTTCTGGAGTGGCCATCTCAGTCTCCTGACCTCAGTATCATTGAGCCACTCTGTGGAGATCTCAAGTACGCAGTTCATGCTAGACAGCCCAGGAATTTACAGGAACTGGAGGCTTTATACCAAGAAGAGTGGGGAGCTTTATCATCTGAGAAAATAAAGAATCTCATCCACAACTACCACAAAAAACTTCAAGCTGTCATTGATGTTAGAGGGGGCAATTAATACACGGTATTAAGAAATGGAGTGTTAGGTGTCGAGTTCCCACCTCTTCACAGTGGGAATCTCGAGCCATCTCTGCTGTGGTCTCCGATTCTTCTCCAGCCGCAATGGAGTCTGCTCAGCGGAGACGCCGGTCCCAGCATCTGACTCAGGCTGATACTGGGCAACTGGTTACTACTTTTCTTCCCGACTCTGCCTTTGTAGCCAGGGCTGATCAGCAGCGAGCAGATCTTTCTGGGACTAAGTCCTGCTTTTCCCATACTGGGCTTGCCCACGGGACAACCTCCCATTGGAGGTCAGGGGTCACATGCGCAGGTCCTGTTGGACCACTAGGAACGTCCTTGAGTGCTAAAACTATAAAAGGTTCGCATAGCCGCACAGCCATGCGCTAGTATCAAACCTATGTTATGAGCTCAGTGCCAGTGTGGTCATGATTGTATGTGGTCAGGGTTTGGCTGAAATAAGCCCCCTAGAATACCGGCACCTCCAGTGAGGAGTTTTGTGTATGTGGATTCAGGGCTGGCGTATAGCCATTAGAATTCCGGCTCCACCGGAGAGGAGTTGCTTGTGTGCTATTCTGAATGCATGACCACTGTTGGCTCTATTAGGTAGCTGTGAGCTCCTGTGAGGTTAACAGGGCACGACGTTCTTTTATCGTATTGAATCTGTGAAGTAACAGAGTTCGCTTATACCGCCATATAGTACCGGCTGTTACTAGCAGCAGATTTCTCTCCCGCACGGTGGACCCCGGGTTGCGAACGCACCTACTGTCATATATATATATATATACAGTATATATATATATATATATATATATACAGTGGGGCAAAAAAGTATTTAGTCAGTCAGCAATAGTGCAAGTTCCACCACTTAAAAAGATGAGAGGCGTCTGTAATTTACATCATAGGTAGACCTCAACTATGGGAGACAAACTGAGAAAAAAAAATCCAGAAAATCACATTGTCTGTTTTTTTTGTCATTTTATTTGCATTTTATGGTGGAAAATAAGTATTTGGTCAGAAACAAAATTTCATCTCAATACTTTGTAATCTATCCTTTGTTGGCAATGACAGAGGTCAAACGTTTTCTGTAAGTCTTCACAAGGTTGCCACACACTGTTGTTGGTATGTTGGCCCATTCCTCCATGCAGATCTCCTCTAGAGCAGTGATGTTTTTGGCTTTTCGCTTGGCAACACGGACTTTCAACTCCCTCCAAAGGTTTTCTATAGGGTTGAGATCTGGAGACTGGCTAGGCCACTCCAGGACCTTGAAATGCTTCTTACGAAGCCACTCCTTCGTTGCCCTGGCGGTGTGCTTTGGATCATTGTCATGTTGAAAGACCCAGCCACGTTTCATCTTCAATGCCCTTGCTGATGGAAGGAGGTTTGCACTCAAAATCTCACGAAACATGGCCCCATTCATTCTTTCATGTACCCGGATCAGTCGTCCTGGCCCCTTTGCAGAGAAACAGCCCCAAAGCATGATGTTTCCACCACCATGCTTTACAGTAGGTATGGTGTTTGATGGATGCAACTCAGTATTCTTTTTCCTCCAAACACGACAAGTTGTGTTTCTACCAAACAGTTCCAGTTTGGTTTCATCAGACCATAGGACATTCTCCCCAAACTCCTCTGGATCATCCAAATACTCTCTAGCAAACTTCAGACGGGCCCGGACATGTACTGGCTTAAGCAGTGGGACACGTCTGGCACTGCAGGATCTGAGTCCATGGTGGCGTAGTGTGTTACTTATGGTAGGCCTTGTTACATTGGTCCCAGCTCTCTGCAGTTCATTCACTAGGTCCCCCTGCGTGGTTCTGGGATTTTTGCTCACCGTTCTTGTGATCATTCTGACCCCACGGGGTGGGATTTTGCGTGGAGCCCCAGATTGAGGGAGATTATCAGTGGTCTTGTATGTCTTCCATTTTCTAATTATTGCTCCCACTGTTGATTTCTTCACTCCAAGCTGGTTGGCTATTGCAAATTCAGTCTTCCCAGCCTGGTGCAGGGCTACAATTTTGTTTCTGGTGTCCTTTGACAGCTCTTTGGTCTTCACCATAGTGGAGTTTGGAGTCAGACTGTTTGAGGGTGTGCACAGGTGTCTTTTTATACTGATAACAAGTTTAAACAGGTGCCATTACTACAGGTAATGAGTGGAGGAAAGAGGAGACTCTTAAAGAAGAAGTTACAGGTCTGTGAGAGCCAGAAATCTTGATTGTTTGTTTCTGACCAAATACTTATTTTCCACCATAATATGCAAATAAAATGATAAAAAAACAGACAATGTGATTTTCTGGATTTGTTTTTCTCAGTTTGTCTCCCATAGTTGAGGTCTACCTATGATGTAAATTACAGACGCCTTTCATCTTTTTAAGTGGTGGAACTTGCACTATTGCTGACTGACTAAATACTTTTTTGCCCCACTGTATATATATATATATATATATATATATATATATATATATATATATATTCGGTGCACTCTGCCAACCCTAACATGGGGTGTGTGAACTTTTGATCAGGGTCATTTGGATGTGTACACACACTGCACAAACATGTGTAAATACACACTACACATACACATGTATACACCCATACTGCACATGTATAAACACTGCATATACTCATATATACACACACTGCACATACACATATATACACACACTGCACATACACATGCATACACACACTGCTCATACACATGTATACACACTGCACAAACACATGCATACAGACACTGCACATACACATGTATACACACTGCACATACACATGTATATACACTGCACAAACACATGTATACACACACTGCACATACACATGTATATACTCTGCATGTGTACACACACTGCACATACACACTGCATACACATGTATACACACTGCATATACACATGTATACACACTGCACATACACATGTATATACACACTGCACATACACATGTATACACACAATGCACATTGCACATACACATGTATACACACACACTGCACATGCACATGTATACACACACTGTACATACACATGTATATACACACTGAACATACACATGGATTTACACACACGCTGCACATACACATGTATATACACTGCACATACCCATGTATACACCCTGGGCATACACATGTATATACACACTGCACATATACATGTATATACACACTGCATATACACATGTATAAACACTGCACATACACATGTATATAGACCCTGCACATATACATGTATAAACACACTGCACATAGATATGTATAAATACACACTACACATACACATGTATACACATACTGCACGTTTTTTGCAATTGATGATGAGGTTTGCACACATGTTAAGAAGAATTTTGGTCCACTCCTCTTTGCAGATCATCTCTAAATCATTAAGATTTTGAGGCTATCGCTTGGCAACTCGGAGCTTCAACTCCCTCCATAAGTTTTCTATGGGATTAATGTCTGGAGACTGGCTAGGCCACTCCTTTACCTTAATGTGCTTCTTTTTGAGCCACTCGTTTGTTGCCTTGGGTGTATGTTTTGGGTCATTGTCTTGCTGGAAGACCCAGCCACAACCCATTTTTAATGTCCTGGTGAGGGAAGGAGGTTGTCACTCAGGATTTTACGGTCCATGGCTCCGTCCATTCTCTCCATTGATGCCGTGAAGTTGTCCTATGCCCTTAGCAGAGAAACATCCCCAAACATTATGTTTCCACCTCCATGCTTGACAGTGGGGATGATGTTTTTTGGGTCATAGACAGCATTTCTCTTCCTCCAAACACGGCGAGTTGAGTTAATGCCAAAGACCAGAATTTTTGTCTCATCTGACCACAGCACCTTCTCCCAATCACTCACAGAATCTATCCAAGTGTTCATTAGCAAACTTCAGACAGGCCTGCCCATGTGCCTTCTTGAGCAGGGGTAATATTTATCGCTTTTTCATAGGGTGCCAACCTCTGCAGTTGGGTAGTTGTATCACAATAGGATGACACTGTAGGGTACAATAAGATTTTTTGGTGTTGCCTTGTGTTATTATGTTATATATCACATTAGGGAATATTTTTTGGCATTGTTTGTTTTTTTGTTCTTTTTTTCTAATGCATATCAAATAAAATTAAAATTTTAAGGCTTTTATGATCTGAAAGCCGGTGGCTCCCAGGGAAGTATAGTTAGTTTTCTTCTGAAGCCGCATTTAAAGTAAGGTGGGTGGGCAGATTTGTAATTATTATTATTATTATCATTATTTATTATTATAGCGCCATTTATTCCATGGCGCTTTACATGTGAGGAGGGGTATACATAATAAAAACAAGTACAATAATCTTGAACAATACAAGTCACAACTGGTACAGGAGGAGAGAGGACCCTGCCTATAAACCCATAATTTAACCCTCTATCTGCAGATTAATAGCATTTCAGAACATAACCTGCTTCCTTTAAGCAAGTAACTAATAATCTAATAGTAATAATAAGAAAGTACATTGATTGAAAAGAGTGGAAAATGTTATGTCAGCAAAATAAATCTAGTATGATACCAGTGGATCCAACCTAAACATGTTCTTCTCTGCATGCTGCATCATCTACACACATGGATGGGGTAATTCTTCATCTATGATTTCCAACATACTTGTCAAATAAATATAGCTCTTATAATCGGTGCTTATTTTCCTAACAGGAGGGCGCAATGAGCGTTGAATTATGATCAGAAAATTCCATTGCTTTGGGATCATATATCTATTATTGTTTTGAGTCACCAGAAGAATCTAATCTTCCCAGGAGGCCTGAGATGAAAATTAGAGGGACATTCCCTCTGTCCTGGGGCATTTGGAACTTAAGAACTAGTGGAGATATTTCCCAGTAATAAAAACAGCCTTGAACATCAAGCAGTCAGCTTGGGATGATGACCAAGTAACAGCTGGATTTTCCTGCTATACATATTCTACATATTCTTGTGTCAGGGAATTCTACTGTGATCAGCACAGAAATGAAGCACTATTTACTGCAAAGAGATGCAAATATCCAGATTCTACCAGGACCTGTTTAGTTTTGTTGATCAGACATAATATATTCCTTCTGAAGAAACATCTTGTCCACACCTGTTTCTGTTTTCTTCTGACTGTCTTAATTTAAAACATTTTTTAAAATTTCTTTCAAAACTGAATGTATAGCTATCATAAAAGTTTGTGTATATATCTTCAGTAGAATATGTGAATACATGAGACTCTATAATTTATATTACCCATGGAAATTAATATCAATGTCAACTTTCAGCAGTCGGTAATATTTTGGAAACTTCCTCAATTTCCATCTACTTTTGTCTAATGTAAAACTGTAAATAGAGGAGAGGGAGGAGGGAGATGCAGCTGCAGTTTTTCATCCACTGTTTCGATGAAAAATCATAACGCATCAGAATAGGTATGGCCAGTGATAAGGTCATGTAGTGATTAGGGAAGGTGGGCGTTTACCTGATTCCTCGAACTAGGGTCCCCCTTGTCAATCTCTATTCCTTGTATTACCTCGGAAGGTGGAGATGCCGGGGTCAGGTACATTGCTATGTTCCTATCTTATACTTTATCTGTTTCCTCCCTAAACCTAGGGAGGAGAGGGGATTAATAGAATGGTGAAGCAATTCTAAGCAGTGAAGGATTTCTTGTTACCACACATTGCAGTCTTCTAGCCCCTCTCTGTCGTGGTATCACCATGACACATAAAGAAGAAAAATCAGTAGGGAATGTATGATTGACTCAAAGTACATGGTACAACTTATGCATCTACTGTCTACTCAGCAAGCACTGATAGCAAAAATGTGCATATATTAGGTGCTGGGCAACTGAACAGCTTCTAAAGGCTTATGTGCGGATATGTTCTCACCCTGTGAGGTAGATCCTCTAAGCCCAGATCTGGGTGGAGACAAGGATCCCAGCTTAATGCAGCAAGCAGGTAAGGCATGAGGGAAACAAGGATTAGAATCACTGGAGACCGGAGGTAGACGGACACTGGAAAGCTGGTCTGAAGCAGGAATTAGCAAAACTGGAGGCCCTAGGAAGGCAGGACACAGAAAACCTAAGACTCAATAGCAAAATACAGGTGTGTGTCTTGGAGGGCCTTATATAGGCCTATGCAGATGATCACATGGGAGCTTGCCAAGACACTTGCAAAACCTGATGTGGAACACAGCAGATAAAAGGTGTGAATATAATAACAGACTTGTGACACTTAGATTACACACTTCCAGCCATTGGACCTTCCATACCCTCTTTCTGAGTCCATTAAAATCTGACATTCTGAAGTCCAACCTTAAAGTCTGAGTCCTTGCTGGTCTTACTCCTCTTGTAATCCAAAATGTGAGGACAGATTGATCGCTGCCTCCTGAATACCTGACCTTTACTTCCTGAACCGTTTCCTCCCTGTTGGTATAAATTTGGTCCAAGATGGCAGATCCTCTTGTTCTCTCTTCTGCCTTTTGAAGGATAAAGTTGTGAGCAAGAGAAGATAAGAATCTTCTGGATCCATTACTTTTGCCTGAAAGAGAATCCCAATAAAAACCTGAATAGTTAAAATCTCCCATGATCACTGTCGTACTTTTTTGAGAACAGAGACATCTGATATAAAAAGAGTCCATCCATATCTTCAGTCTGTCTAGGTAACCTATAATAAACACCTCCAATAGTGTCCTTTTTGTTAATTTCTCCTTGTATTCTTACCCAAATAGTTTCTGCAGATCTACCATTCTCTGAAGCTTGGATCTCTGTGGAGATATACGTTTTCTTAACATACAATGGAAATCTTCCTCCCCTCTTGTTAATCCTGTTTCTAATAAATAAGTTGCAGCTATCAAGGTTTTCTAATCTAATCATGTGTATCATCCCACCAAGTTTCAGGGATGCCTATGACATCATATCTCTTTTCCTGTGATAGCAGCTCCAATTCTCCTTGCTCGTTTCACATTTGTATAGACACATTTTAGTTTGTAGTCGGTTTCTCTTGCTCCTCTATTTTCATTCAGAATTTGTGTTTTTTGTTCTTTATTTTCACTTCTACTAGCAGGGTTCTCACAATAATTCATTAGCTTCATACTGTTTCCTGAACATATATTTCCTATATCATAATTCTCTAGTTTAAAGCTCTCTGGGTGAGTATAGCAAGGCATCTACCAAATATATATTTTCCTGTTATCGTAAGCTCCAACCCATCTCTAGCAAGGAGTCCATCATACTGGTAATTCACTCCATGGTCAAGAAACCCAAAACGTTGCTCACGGCATCATTGATGTAGCCAGTTGTTCACATCTAGAATCCAGTTCAATCTCCTTGGTCCATGTCCATCCACTGGGATGATGGATAAGATCACGACTTGAGTGCCCAGTTCCTTCACTTACCGGCCTAGGTCTTCAAAGTTTGTGTATATGCAGCGCCCCAGAGTCCTGGTCGTTGCAGTGCTGTGGCTTCGCCGCTAAGGGGAGCCATGGTACGTTCGATGGCACCGAAGGAGTTCCTCCAATCAGGTATCACAGACACCAATATGTTTCACAGCAGGGCCTCCGGGGGGAGCTAAGGGTGCTATTCATTAGGCCACTCCCCACCATAGTGGGTAAACTGGGGGTCAGGCAGGAAGTTAGAGAGAGAACGCTGACGGGATTGAACGGAGCAACACCCTGTGGCAGGGGGTGTTGTGAAGGGAGAGACTGTAGGGTCTCTGCCAGGGGTGGGATCCTGGCAGAGGCTTGGCATTGAAAGAACGTAACGGGTCCGCGCAGGCTCCTGGAAGCGGCGGGACTCAAGAAAGGACTAGAAGCGAGATAGATTGTGCTGAGTGAGAAACGAGATCAAGCAGAAGGAGAATACCAGCAGGGGTTTTGTTGAAAGAGGCAGCACCCTGCTGAGGCGCAATACCGGTGGCCGGAACGCCGAGGGAGTGGATTAGAATACAGCTTCAAGCCATACTCCAAACAGCGGCAGGACAGTCGGTCTCAGGCGGGCTGTCTACCACATATCACCTATGAAGTCTTGGGGGGCAATTGCGGGAGAGGGGCGACTCTAGGGTCCCGGAAGAACTCCAGGCCTACCTGACAAACGGGTGCCATTCCAACCTGAATACAGGGAAGGGGTGGATTACAGAGGAACATCAAATCGAGTTGTGAGGGAACTTAAGAAACAGACACAACCGTTGTGGGGTTACTTTCCGTGAGCACAGCAGGGAAGGACTACAACACATAGCGCTAGAAGGAAGGCACAGATTTCCACCTGAGAGGAGAACTCTGGAGGTGCCATTGGACCGGCCGGACTTGCGTAGCCTGGTGAACCGTGTTCTGGACTGAGGACTCAGAGATCTCCAGTAAAGAGGTAAAGAGACTGCAACCTGGTGTCCTCGTTATTTACCGCGACTTACACCCCACAACCGCACCGCTACATCGCTACCATTACTACCACCTATTACACCGGACGTCCCCCACTGACGGACAGGGCCACGGACCGGGTCTAGCCACCGTGACAACCCCGAGACTGAGAACTAGTGGCCCGGCTCCGGGTACCCCTCGGCCCTGCGGCGGTGTGGGGGCGCTCCAACTTGGCGTCACGAACAGGATCTACTTAAGCCTGAAGAATCAGGTCATGTGTGCCTAGAGACTGTGATTTGTTGTGCTTGGACTGTACTTTATTGTAAGACTGTGCTGCGCCATTAGCCGCCAAAAGTTCCCGCCAAAAGGCGCCGCCATTGCTACACCCAAGGGGAAGGAGGGCGTGTTATGGGCGGAGACTCCCAGTGTGGCGCGAGAAATGGCTACCGCCCCCTGCACTTCTGGCTGCAGAGGAATGACCTGCCCCAAAGCAGAAGAGAAACACCCCTTGATATGCAACGGCGGGAAGCGGGTGATGGAGAAGCCCGACCTCAGAGAAATGGCGGAGCTAGGTGCATGCACTGCCACCGACTATCAGGCAGCGATGATGAACGGCGAGTGCCTGAGCGAGGAAGAAGTGGTTCCGGCCTGCCCTTCTTCACCGGAGACGGACCGGAAGCCTGCGGATCCGACAGCGGAGCTATGTCCACCAATCCCGACCTTGGAGTTAGAGGAGGAGGAACCACTGCAAGCGGAGCGGAATCCGAGCATCCCATTGGCGGGGCCCCGGTCCGGGCTGCAGCCGATTCCAGCGTCCTTGTTAATGGACCGGAGCGACACCGATGGAACCACATTAGGCGCAGGTATGGCCGACGCCCCTGCTCCCCTTCACGAGCCCGCTTCCATGGCCCACCTCCATCGCAGTAGGGAGCGACTTATCTCGGCAGGGCTAATGGTGCTATCCCCCGACGACCTGGGGAGGATGGTGCCACCGCTGTCGACTGGAGTGGGGGAGCCTGTGGATGTGAGCTTAGATGGAGTGGTTCTTCGGTGGGACACCCCTTGGTTTAGAGCAGATGGATCCCGGGAGAACGGGTCCACTCTTGCGGTGCTTACATGGGAACAATATAGACAGTGCTTGATTCTGCAGTGGAAAGGACGGAGAGGAGCTGAGTCGATGGGCCCACCGAAAGTACAACAACCCCCCCTGGCATGGGATGACAGAGACGCGGTAAGGCGAGGCACTGTGTTGGCCTACCATGTAAAAAGGGGGTGGGGCCTCATACACGAGCCGGGACTGGATACTGATGTTTTCGTTGCGCATTGTAACGTGAGGGCTCCCTGTTGTGGCCGAAGCGGAGAACCGTTACAGAAGGGGGATCCTGTGACCTACAGCCGCCACTTGAACCCACTTGGGTGGTATGTACGGAATGTTCGGCGGTGTATGTCTGGGCCTGCGGCACCTGCAGCCCCAGACCTGGTCCCGGGAGCGCCTGAACTTGTCACCATCGCAACGGTACGCCTAGTGGCAGCCCCGGAGTTGGCCAGTCGAGTCCATCTGCATGTTCGAACCGAGGACACTGGTGCTGCAGTGGCCGGGGGCCGGGAGCCCCAGCCACCGGAAGAAGAATAAACCTCGATACCATGAAAAATGTAAATAGTTACTGTTTGTTCTTTTAAGTTGCTGCTAAACCCGTCCAGGGTTAATGGATCCCTCTGTTGACCCGGGATCCCCTTTGTTTGTTTGTTTTCCTTTTTCTGAAGTTTTTGCACAAAGTTATACAAACTGCAGTAATCATGGACTGTGCATGATTCGAACTTTCTTTTGTAAATAGTTTGCACCTTCTTAAAGGTGCTCCCTACTGGTTTTAGCCAAAGACACTTTGTGAAGATACCATACCGGAACCTTTGCGTGGGCTGGTAGGCTGAGGAGACGAGCTACCTCGGAAAGACTTGGTCCCCTCTTAAAGGGGATGTGAAGAATTGAACTTGAGAAAGATACTGTTGCAGAACAGTAATGCCATGATGATGCTTTGAAAAGAAATGTAACTGTTTTACATGCTAAGTTATATGTGTTGAATTTGTTGAAATGTGAAATCTAAATAATGTTTTGCAGAAAGAAAACATGCAGAGAGCCCGTAGGGGTAGAGATAGAGATCTGCATAGCTGAAAGTAAGGAAGTAATGATGAAGGTGAGGATAGAAGGTCAACCCTGCGTCCCCATAGAAAGTTACTTTGTTACTAAGGACAGAAGGCGAACCCGTAGGGGTTAGAGAGTGAGTCCTTAAAGGAGCCGAGTAGAGCTGGCTCAGAGTTCTTTAAACGAAAGGAATGTTATGTCTATACTATGTATAGTAGTGAAAGGCAGTAGGCCCTGGCTGAACGGGGCGGTCCTGTAAAAGAAAAGGAGAGGCAGTAGGTCTGGTGCCATAGGGACAGGCGGTCCTGCAGGTTCAAAGTAGGAGAATGTGAAGTTACCTTACCCTGTAATGTGATTATAGGAAGGCCTTTGGTAAACTAAGAGTGTATGTTTCTTAAAGGCAATGTTAATTTATTGTTCCAGAATTTGCACTAAGTAGAATACCCGGTTGGGTAACAGGAGTTATGCATAGCCTGTAATTTATAATGTTGACCATGTTTGTAACGTTAAAAGTGTCCTCACCTCCCATAAAGGGAAGCCTGTTCAAGTATACTTATCGTTTTGCACTCAACAAAATTGTATGTCTTTTTGCTAATCTGTATTGTTGTTTTTCTTCCCAGTCCCGGAGTACTGTGTTTAACCAGGGGGGAGTGCAGCGCCCCAGAGTCCTGGTCGTTGCAGTGCTGTGGCTTCGCCGCTAAGGGGAGCCATGGTACGTTCGATGGCACCGAAGGAGTTCCTCCAATCAGGTATCACAGACACCAATATGTTTCACAGCAGGGCCTCCGGGGGGAGCTAAGGGTGCTATTCATTAGGCCACTCCCCACCATAGTGGGTAAACTGGGGGTCAGGCAGGAAGTTAGAGAGAGAACGCTGACGGGATTGAACGGAGCAACACCCTGTGGCAGGGGGTGTTGTGAAGGGAGAGACTGTAGGGTCTCTGCCAGGGGTGGGATCCTGGCAGAGGCTTGGCATTGAAAGAACGTAACGGGTCCGCGCAGGCTCCTGGAAGCGGCGGGACTCAAGAAAGGACTAGAAGCGAGATAGATTGTGCTGAGTGAGAAACGAGATCAAGCAGAAGGAGAATACCAGCAGGGGTTTTGTTGAAAGAGGCAGCACCCTGCTGAGGCGCAATACCGGTGGCCGGAACGCCGAGGGAGTGGATTAGAATACAGCTTCAAGCCATACTCCAAACAGCGGCAGGACAGTCGGTCTCAGGCGGGCTGTCTACCACATATCACCTATGAAGTCTTGGGGGGCAATTGCGGGAGAGGGGCGACTCTAGGGTCCCGGAAGAACTCCAGGCCTACCTGACAAACGGGTGCCATTCCAACCTGAATACAGGGAAGGGGTGGATTACAGAGGAACATCAAATCGAGTTGTGAGGGAACTTAAGAAACAGACACAACCGTTGTGGGGTTACTTTCCGTGAGCACAGCAGGGAAGGACTACAACACATAGCGCTAGAAGGAAGGCACAGATTTCCACCTGAGAGGAGAACTCTGGAGGTGCCATTGGACCGGCCGGACTTGCGTAGCCTGGTGAACCGTGTTCTGGACTGAGGACTCAGAGATCTCCAGTAAAGAGGTAAAGAGACTGCAACCTGGTGTCCTCGTTATTTACCGCGACTTACACCCCACAACCGCACCGCTACATCGCTACCATTACTACCACCTATTACACCGGACGTCCCCCACTGACGGACAGGGCCACGGACCGGGTCTAGCCACCGTGACAACCCCGAGACTGAGAACTAGTGGCCCGGCTCCGGGTACCCCTCGGCCCTGCGGCGGTGTGGGGGCGCTCCATATATAGCTTCCAGGTCCTTTTTTGCTGTGTCATGTGTTCCTACATGTATTAGTTGACGTGGAAGGTTGTATGTAGCACTGAAGAGTCTTGATACCATATCAGACACGTCTTTGATTTGGGCACCTGGAAGACAACACAGTTCTTGTGAGGTAATGTCTGGTCGGCAGATAGCAGCTTATTTTCTTCTCAGTAGGGAATCCCCCACAACCACCACTCTCCTTTCCTTCTTCACTACAGCACTTCTTTTTCTCCCTTCAAGAGGCTTCTGATTTCTTACTGGGGTGTTCTTTGTGGACAAAGCACTTTTTTGATGTACATCTTTATACTTGTCCTGCGTGAGAGCCTGCTAGTGGTTCTTCAGTGGTATGGATGATTGCCTCCTCATCCTCATACTTCTTTGGGTTACTTGCTTCCATTTCTCTTCTTCAGCAGGTACATTGAAAGGTGCTTCTATTCAAGCATTCTAAATAGTTATTTATACTGTCATTAGCTTCTGCATGAACATTGAAAAGTTCTTCTCTTGCAACATTATGAAGAGATTATTCTGCTCTGTCAAGGAAATTCTCATCTTCTTTGTTGAGACTCGGTGTACATATTCTCTCCTGAAGACTTTGCACCTTTTCCTCTAACAACCTTTCAATTCTTGCTGTTAAAGTTTGTCTTTTCCTCAGGCAAGTCAATAAATATATAGCACACTTTGCTGCATACCATATGGGTAATTCTTTTCCATGTTGAAAAAAATCTAATTTCTGTTGAATCACCATAAAGTTTGACAATCTTCTTTAAGCAGATCTATCCAGCTATACCAAAGATCTTCAGACTCATGCGGACTCTTCACTCTTCCCAGAATGCACCAGAAATATGCAAATTATCTACTTCAAGCTTCAATTGCTGGTTTGGAAATCGGACTGCACTAAAATGTCATCCGATAGCAGAATGATGTTCTCCACACACTCATTGCATTGCGTAGCCAAGTGTGATCCAAATATCGGATCAAGCTCAAGTTTGCAGCAATTTTTTTTCCTTGGACAGTCTCTATCCAAGGAAAAAATCAGACACGTGCATGGCTTCATAAAATAATATTGGTCCAAGTGTGTCGGATCGCACTGGGACAGCAAATACGCTTATGTGCACCTAGCCAGAGCTGGGTAGTTTTGTGCTTGGAACCATTGGGAGCATGCATCAAATAATTTTAATGAGTTTATTGTCAACAAAATTGCCGACTGTTTCCAATAACAGTCTGCAGAATTGTGAATGCGGCTCAGAGCTACAATATAGTATTACAATTTATAATTAATGCATTATATTTGCAAAGTTGCCAAGTATTGTGCTTAGATTAATTCTATATATTAAGTCTAAAATAATGCTCAAAATTAACCTGCACTTGATGGGGCAGCTGACTCTCCAGGGCGAGTGTTTGAGCAATGTGTCCATGTATTCTGGCAGGGTGTCTGGAAGCTGCTCACCTTTTTGCAGCTAATATCACTTTTAGCAGTGCCAATAGTGCCATACAACACTGGGTTAATAAGGGACAACTTAAGTCTATTCTAAGCTTTGGTTGTAAAATTACGCTCCATCCTCCCATATCCCTTTCTACCATATTTTGTTGTTATCTTTGTGATTTTATTAAATGAAAATTCAATCTTAGCATCAAAAATAAAACTAAACTGAAAAATAAAAGCTAAAGTTAATTTCTGGTGCTGTTCTAGTGAACGTGGCAAAACCCTGTTTTTCATTTCTTATCTTTTTGACAATATCATATCCAGTTGGTAATGCAGCAATTAATATTCAGATGTTTATGAATTACATCATAATGCATAATTGTCGAAATTCAACAGCCAAATTTTACTTGGTGCGGAACTGACTTGCTGAGTCTAATGGAATTTTTTATTGTCATCCATACAACAATACTGATTTGAATTAGATTACTTTGGTTTATTTTTTAAAGTATTAGTTTTATTTTTTTTTCATTTACTTTGTTGCTTAAACCTTGTATATTAAAGGGAGTCTGTTCCGCAAGAAAACTCTAATCAAATCATTTATTCAGGTACGTAGACGACATACCTCCTATTAATAATACCTGTAGTATAGGTTTTAGTGGTTAAGTTAGCAGAAACAAATAATTTATTTTGTATACAAATGAGGGGTCTCTGCAGTGCAATATTGCACCCCCTCAATTTGCAAAGTGAGCACTTTGACATATCTTGATTGACATCACTCAAGAAATGGCTGTCAGAGCTCAGTCAATGGCTCTGCACCTTCCCGGTGACACTGTGCTGCTCTGGGTCAATGTGCACTCTCATCCCTGGCTCCTTTCTGCAGTACAATACCGAGTGGCGGCTGCAGACAGGAGCCAGCGAGGAGAACTCACAATGACACTATGCTAGCATGGATCGGCTTCTGCAGTGTCCGTGCAGAGGTCCAGAACAGCCGATTGAGTTGAGGCAACGCTTATCAACCAAGATATGACAAAGTGCTCAGTATGAAAACTGAGGTGCTCTGAGCCCTTTGCCATGCAAAAAAATCTATACCATAGGTATAATTTTTATAGGGGCTAAGGTGGTTTCAATAGCATTTAGAGGGAGGCACAGACTCGTTTTAAAGTTGAAACCTGCACTTTTGAAGAGGCTTCATAGACTGCAGTCACAAATAAAGACGATGCAAGAATTAGGCTTAATGTATATCATACAGAACAAACCAATTGTGATCTGAAAGATTGTTTCCTTAATGGAGTTTTCCCATAGTTTCAGTATGGCATTTCAGCTGTGTATGCCATAACTGTGATTTTCCCCTCTAGTACCCTCAACTATCTCATTCTAACCAGAAACACTCAGACTCTTTATGCGAGAATTATGCAGAAACTAAATAAGGGGAAACTTGCTTAGCTTTGTCAGGAGGCCTGATAGATGAGTGGTTCCAGATATGTTAAAGTTGTGACTTACAAGCTATGTCTACTCCACTATATTAAGCCAACAGACAAGCAAATTTCACAAATATTCACCATAACCTCCTACTATTCTGTCTTCAGCTCCTGTGTATTTTCTTACTTACCAACTAAGGACAAATATATCTGCCTGCATAGAGTCTATCAGCAAAAGAAGAAATCAGCTGCCTACAAACGGGCAAGCTGGGTCTCTCAACAACTCACTCAGGAAAATAGGTAACACCCTAAAAGCTGCATCTGACCATTGCGTTCCTGTACAAACTAGAGATCCTGACCCTGCAGTTCCTAATGGTTCCTGAGTGAACTGAGATAGCCCTAACCACAGACTAGATGATGGCAACTCGGACCCATGCTGCTTGAAAGGCCGTTAAGTGCTTCATGTTCCTCCTAAAGAACCGGAGGGCAGAGCAGAGCGTAAATTACCTACAGAAGGGAAAGTGTGCTGAAATAGAAAGATATCCCAGAGTGAGTAAAACAAACAACAAAATACAAAATTAGTATTAAATATATACTGCTAGAGAATATGCTGCCTACTTTCTAAAAAGAAGCAGAAGATTTGTACAGGGTAAAGAACATAAACAGCAGAGAGATCAACCTTAGCTAGTCTTTCACTGACTGGCTTAAACTACAGCACTATGGCTGAACATCCAAATGAGACTATCACCAACAGGGAATACCATCAGGGGCAAAGTATATAAAGTATAAAGTATATATCACCCGAAAGGTGATAGGGCAGACAAATGAGTAAATGAATGCACTTGTTACCCTAAAAAGGCTTAACCAAGAATAACAAAAATGAAACACACAGAGAAAAGGTGTATCTGCTGTGGCTCAGCGGACTGAGAAGCCGACCACAAAACACAGGCTCCAGGGTTTGAACCCAGACACATGACAGCCTTATTTAGATGTCAGACCTGTGTTATTCATGCATAACACTCACACCTATGATAGTCAATGAGGCTGTTCACATATTTGATTTTTTTCTTGGACTGAGCAGTCCGTGCAAAATCAGGGAGACATATCTGATTTTGATCAAGTGTCAGATCAAAATTGGAAATGCAATTCTATGGGTCAGTGAAAAAAATTGGACAGCAATCAGATGCCATTCAAGTGTGGTCTGATGTTCACATACAGTTAGGTAGGAGAAGGCGGAGTATTTTTTTTTTCACCAACAAATGATAACTCTTGGATCACACTGTGTTGAAACTTGGATGAAATTCTGATGAAACTTAGTCTGTTTTTCTAGTACTTGAAAAAAAATTGTATATAGTCACCTTGGATGTGTTAGATCGCGATGCCAGAAGTGACATTGCAGTTGGAGGAGGGACAGGGAACTCCCTGTGTGCGTCACTGGAAGTGACGCATTAACAAAAAAAGGTGTCGCCTGTGTGTCACGCGAATGCGTCACTTCCGGTATCGCGATCTAACACATCCAAGGTGACTATATATAATACACCAGGAACACCGCAAACACAGCGCCATATCTCCTGCACATCCAAGGTGACTATACAGTATATAATACACCAGGAACACAGCAAACATAGCGCCATATCTCCTGCACATCCAAGGTGACTATACAGGTCCTTCTCAAAAAATTAGCATATAGTGTTAAATTTCATTATTTACCATAATGTAATGATTACAATTAAACTTTCATATATTATAGATTCATTATCCACCAACTGAAATTTGTCAGGTCTTTTATTGTTTTAATACTGATGATTTTGGCATACAACTCCTGATAACCCAAAAAACCTGTCTCAATAAATTAGCATATCAAGAAAAGGTTCTCTAAACGACCTATTACCCTAATCTTCTGAATCAACTAATTAACTCTAAACACATGCAAAAGATACCTGAGGCTTTTAAAAACTCCCTGCCTGGTTCATTACTCAAAACCCCCATCATGGGTAAGACTAGCGACCTTACAGATGTCAAGAAGGCCATCATTGACACCCTCAAGCAAGAGGGTAAGACCCAGAAAGAAATTTCTCAACAAATAGGCTGTTCCCAGAGTGCTGTATCAAGGCACCTCAATGGTAAGTCTGTTGGAAGGCAAAAATGTGGCAGAAAACGCTGTACAACGAGAAGAGGTGACCGGACCCTGAGGAAGATTGTGGAGAAGGACCGATTCCAGACCTTGGGGAACCTGAGGAAGCAGTGGACTGAGTCTGGTGTGGAAACATCCAGAGCCACCGTGCACAGGCATGTGCAGGAAATGGGCTACAGGTGCCGCATTCCCCAGGTAAAGCCACTTTTGAACCATAAACAGCGGCAGAAGCGCCTGACCTGGGCTACAGAGAAGCAGCACTGGACTGTTGCTAAGTGGTCCCAAGTACTTTTTTCTGATGAAAGCAAATTTTGCATGTCATTCGGAAATCAAGGTGCCAGACTCTGGAGGAAGACTGGGGAGAAGGAAATGCCAAAATGCCTGAAGTCCAGTGTCAAGTACCCACAGTCAGTGATGGTGTGGGGTGCCATGTCAGCTGCTGGTGTTGGTCCACTGTGTTTCATCAAGGGCAGGGTCAATGCAGCTAGCTATCAGGAGATTTTGGAGCACTTCATGCTTCCATCGGCTGAAATGCTTTATGGAGATGAAGATTTCATTTTTCAGCACGACCTGGCACCTGCTCACAGTGCCAAAACCACTGGTAAATGGTTTACTGACCATGGTATTACTGTGCTCAATTGGCCTGCCAACTCTCCTGACCTGAACCCCATAGAGAATCTGTGGGATATTGTGAAGAGAAAGTTGAGAGACGCAAGACCCAACACTCTGGATGAGCTTAAGGCCGCTATTCAAGCATCCTGGGCCTCCATAACATCTCAGCAGTGTCACAGGCTGATTGCCTCCATGCCACGCCGCATTGAAGCAGTCATTTCTGCCAAAGGATTCCCGACCAAGTATTGAGTGCATAACTGAACATTATTATTTGATGGTTTTTTTGTTTGTTATTAAAAAACACTTTTATTTGATTGGACGGGTGAAATATGCTAATTTATTGAGACAGGTTTTTTGGGTTATCAGGAGTTGTATGCCAAAATCATCAGTATTAAAACAATAAAAGACCTGACAAATTTCAGTTGGTGGATAATGAATCTATAATATATGAAAGTTTAATTGTAATCATTACATTATGGTAAATAATGAAATTTAACACTATATGCTAATTTTTTGAGAAGGACCTGTATATAATACACCAGGAACACAGCAAACAGCGCCATATCTCCTGCACATCCAAGGTGACTATATATAATACACCAGGAACACAGCAAACAGCGCCATATCTCCTGCACAGCAGTGCATATCTCCAGCACTGTATCAAAGACTGATCTCTCTGTGCTATGTCTCCTTCTATTCCAATGTTATAGAAATGTCTATTAGAGAACATACTGAAAATAATATAATAAATATATCTGCATCTGTCTTCCACAGTTCCTCAAGCTCCTATACTTTCCCAGCGATCATATCTATTTGTGAATATCACCTTTACTGTATATATCCTTTTATCTTTAGATGAATGGCCATTTTCCTGGCCAAATTTCCATTCTTTGTTGTTTTTTAATTTGATGACATATTATGTCTGCTATAATATTTTGTACAGCAGAGTTTACTGATCTAGGCTTCTGATTTATGCTGCGGTTCTTTCAGTTGAATTTATCTGTTGATTATATATTCCTTTCATTATACCATTACATAAATGAATCTTTTTATAAGGTTCTATCCATGTTCTAGGTATAGTTCGTATGTATAAAAGGTGTTTTTGTTGTCATTTATACCTTGTAGTTCTGATGAAGGCCATGTAACTGGCCAAAACGTCAACATTGTTTATAAAGTGGATGAACCTGTTCCAATAAAATACCTTTACGTCCTTTGCATCTAACTTTGAGGTGCCAAATTTATTTTTACACTATTTGTGGAGTGGAATCCTACACTCCCTGGCAGAAGTTATGTCGCTTATCCATGTTATGTAAATAAAAGCTAATAACGTGACTTTAAATTCATCCATTGGTTGTAGAAATTATTCTTTTGAAAGCTGAAACCCTCTGAAATAAGTTTTAGGTTAAGAAAATAAATTGGCATCAATGCAGAAATATTGATCAATTAATGGACACAGAATGGTCAGATTTTGGCAAGACAAAAGTTTTGTCGCCCACAGAAAGTAATGTGATATTCAAACAAATAATTGACTTAAAATACAAATATACAGGTCCTTCTCAAAAAATTAGCATATAGTGTTAAATTTCATTATTTACCATAATGTAATGATTACAATTAAACTTTCATATATTATAGATTCATTATCCACCAACTGAAATTTGTCAGGTCTTTTATTGTTTTAATACTGATGATTTTGGCATACAACTCCTGATAACCCAAAAAACCTGTCTCAATAAATTAGCATATCAAGAAAAGGTTCTCTAAATGACCTATTACCCTAATCTTCTGAATCAACTAATTATCTCTAAACACATGCAAAAGATACCTGAGGCTTTTAAAAACTCCCTGCCTGGTTCATTACTCAATACCCCCATCATGGGTAAGACTAGCGACCTGACAGATGTCAAGAAGGCCATCATTGACACCCTCAAGCAAGAGGGTAAGACCCAGAAAGAAATTTCTCAACAAATAGGCTGTTCCCAGAGTGCTGTATCAAGGCACCTCAATGGTAAGTCTGTTGGAAGGAAACAATGTGGCAGAAAACGCTGTACAACGAGAAGAGGTGACCGGACCCTGAGGAAGATTGTGGAGAAGGACCGATTCCAGACCTTGGGGAACCTGAGGAAGCAGTGGACTGAGTCTGGTGTGGAAACATCCAGAGCCACCGTGCACAGACGTGTGCAGGAAATGGGCTACAGGTGCCGCATTCCCCAGGTAAAGCCACTTTTGAACCATAAACAGCGGCAGAAGTGCCTGACCTGGGCTACAGAGAAGCAGCACTGGACTGTTGCTAAGTGGTCCCAAGTACTTTTTTCTGATGAAAGCAAATTTTGCATGTCATTCGAAAATCAAGGTGCCAGAGTCTGGAGGAAGACTGGGGAGAAGGAAATGCCAAAATGCCTGAAGTCCAGTGTCAAGTACCCACAGTCAGTGATGGTGTGGGGTGCCATGTCAGCTGCTGGTGTTGGTCCACTGTGTTTCATCAAGGGCAGGGTCAATGCAGCTAGCTATCAGGAGATTTTGGAGCACTTCATGCTTCCATCGGCTGAAATGCTTTATGGAGATGAAGATTTCATTTTTCAGCACGACCTGGCACCTGCTCACAGTGCCAAAACCACTGGTAAATGGTTTACTGACCATGGTATTACTGTGCTCAATTGGCCTGCCAACTCTCCTGACCTGAACCCCATAGAGAATCTGTGGGATATTGTGAAGAGAAAGTTGAGAGATGCAAGACCCAACACTCTGGATGAGCTTAAGGCCGCTATTGAAGCATCCTGGGCCTCCATAACATCTCAGCAGTGTCACAGGCTGATTGCCTCCATGCCACGCCGCATTGAAGCAGTCATTTCTGCCAAAGGATTCCCGACCAAGTATTGAGTGCATAACTGAACATTATTATTTGATGGTTTTTTTGTTTGGTATTAAAAAACACTTTTATTTGATTGGTCGGGTGAAATATGCTAATTTATTGAGACAGGTTTTTTGGGTTATCAGGAGTTGTATGCCAAAATCATCAGTATTAAAACAATAAAAGACCTGACAAATTTCAGTTGGTGGATAATGAATCTATAATATATGAAAGTTTAATTGTAATCATTACATTATGGTAAATAATGTAATTTAACACTATATGCTAATTTTTTGAGAAGGACCTGTATGTTGCATAACATTGGTGAATGAAGTTGTGGTGCTATTAGAGTCATATTTAATATTTTGTGTGACTTCCATGAGCTTGAAGGACTGCATCCACGCGGTTCAACAATGATTCATACAATTTATTAATGAAGTCATCAGGAAAGAATGCAGTCTTACATGCCTCCCAGAGTTCATCTAGATTCTTTGGTTTTGTCTTCTAAGCTTCCTCTTTCATCCTACCCCAAACATGCTCAATGATGTTCATGTCTGGTGACCGGGCTGGCCAGTCCTTGAGCACCTTGATCTTTTTTGCCTGGAGGAACTTTGTTGTAGAGATGGATATATGAGATGGAGCACCATCCTGCTGCAGAATTTGACCCCTTTTATGATTTGGAATATAAGAGGTAGCTAATACTTCTTGATATTTTAGGACTATTGATATTGCCTTCCACCTTGCAAATGTTTTGCACACCCCCATACTGAATGTAACCCCAGACCTCGATCTTTCCACCACCAAATTTAACTGTTTTCTGGGTGTATTTTGGATCCATACGGGCTCCAGTAGGTCTCCTGCAGTATTTGCGGTGGCTGTGGTGTAATTCTACTGAAGATTCATCAGAGAAATCCACCTTCTGCCACTTTCCCAGCGTCCATCTGTTTAGCAGGCTGTGGGACTTTGCAAATGCCACACGGTTTTTTATTTGTCTTTTGTTTAGTGCTGGCTTGTGGGCACTGATTCGACCATGGAGGCCATTTCGAGACAGAATCCTACAAACTGTTCTAGTTGACACAGGGACTTGAGGTGTCCAGGCCTGTTGGAGCACTGCTACAGTGGAAGAGGGGTTTGCTTTGGATTTTCTAACCAACAAATGTTCCTCCTGAGCAGTTGTCTTGCGGGGACTGCTGGACCAGGGCTTGTCAAACACATCTCCAGTCTCTTCAAATCTTTTTTAATTCTTTGTACTTGAAGCTGAGACACATTAAAGGTGCCAGCCACCTCTGCAGTGGATCTGGCCTTCAGCCTCTTGATAATCCAGGCTTTGGTCGCAGGGTGGATTTTTGGCATGTTAAGGACTAGAGAGAAAAACAAAAAACGAAACCCTAAAAAATACCTTTTAATTCAGTCATTAAAACATCATAAATAGAGTAAATATTAATACCAGGGGGTCCGTAACATACTGCAAAAGTAAATGCCAAGTAAGATATGTCAGGAAGGGGCAAAAAAGACTAATCCTCACCCTACAGGGTCCTAATAAGTCCCTTCCTGACAGCGGAGATTGGCACCCTAGTTGTAGACGTCATGGCGCCCCCGCTCAACCCCCTAGGGCTATTTAGGGTTACCGTCATCGCCAACCTCCGCTGTCAAGAAGGGACTTATTAGGGCCCTGTAGGGTGAAGATTAGTCTTTTTTGCCCCTTCCTGACATATCTTACTTGGCATTTACTTTTGCAGTATGTTACGGACTCCCTGGTATTGATATTTATTCTATTTATGATGTTTTAATGACTGAATTAAAAGGTATTTTTTAGGGTTTCGTTTTTTGTTTTTCTCTCTGTTCTTTACTTGCTATTGTTATCCCTAAATATTATTTTGGAGGGTTTTTTTGTGGATTTTTGGCATGTTATCAGAGCTCAAGTTGCAGTTCAAGTGAAGGTCTTGGGTGCTGGGTTTATTTTTATACATACACACTAATTAACCGATCATTTGCTGAGTACAGGTGAGGATGTAAACTAGGATTGGGTGCATTATATGACTAGGCGACAAAACTTTTGTCTTCCCAAAATCTGACCATTCTATGTGCAATAACTAATCAATATTTCTGCATTGATGCCAATTTATTTTCTTAACCTAAACCACATTTTGGAGGGTTTCAGCTTTCAAAAGAATAATTTATACAACCAATGGATGAATTTAACGTCAGGTTATAAGCTTTTATTTAGATAACATGAATAAGCAAAATAACTTGTCAGGGAGTGTATTTGTGCACCCACCTTCAGAAGAGTGCCGCGCAGCCTTTTTACTATCTATTACTATTAGTATATTATTCTCCATTTTGGGTAACTGTATTTTTTCAATATGCAAAGTAAAGTGTGTTTTGGGAAAACTTTGTGAAAGTCCAGTTTTTATTTCTCTACATTAGTCATGTTGATATGTTACAGTTTGTCAACTTTGCCTGTAAATTTATAGGTTTAAACTTCAAAAAGCTAGATTTATAATTTAAACTCAGATATTTTCCAAGAGGATACATTTTTTTTTTTCCCTTGGACTAATTGACTAACTGCATATGTGCTATGCACAGTACGGTTTGATGGTTAGATCTTGAAGCCTCTGAACCATGAAAGGAGATTCTGGGTTTCTTTGCTCTTGTCTTAAGTCTCTTCTGTGTTAAAAATTCCTTGCGGCCCATAAAAGGAGCGTGCAAATAATAATGATGGATTCTCTAGATGATGAAGACTTAACATGGCATGTAGAAGTCAGACAATAACTAAGGGGATCAATTTTCCTGGAAGTAGGATCTGCCAGGTGCAATGTTTTTTTTTTTAAATGAATGTGTCATCAGAAAATGACAGATTAACAATTTTTTTTTATGTTAAATTTATTAAAAAAAATAAATTGGACTTTTCACAATGGCAGCAAGGCCGAATTGTAGAAATGTACTTCCTGTTGGGCACATGGACATTAACACTAATCGACTGAATCTGACCATTCTGAATTATATGTATAAGATTTTCATGAATAGGTTCTCATCAGATCAAATTTCAATGTGAAGGTTGGGGGAGCAGGTGAGCTGTAACCATCACCTATTTTGAAGTATAGATCCTGTGTTAACACCTGTATATAGAGTTATTTCATTACAGTACTATCTGTGATGATAGTGAGACTGCTGAAATGTCTTCTGTAAGAAAATTATGTTTACTATAAGGGCTTATTAAATAAATAAAAAATAAATACAAATCTGATTGTCAGCCCGCTGCAATGCAGGTAATTGCAGGCTCCACTAGGTGGCAATAAAGTGAAGGGAGGACTGCTCACAGCAGGACCAGACCGGCAATGCAGTGGTGAGGCCGCCACCAGGTGGCAGCAGAATAGTCAAAACAAGCCGGGTCAAATATTAGGCTGTAGCGCAGTACAAAGGGAATAAGCAAACGCAGAGTCAATAACAAGTCAAATAGGTCAGTATCAGTCAGGAACGGATATGCTAAGGAAAAGAGACAAAACAACAGGTCAGGGTCCAAGTCGAGTAAAAAAACAGAGAGTCTATCCCCGGAAGGGGAACACAGAGTAAGAAAGGGAAGAGAGGATAAACAGACACGGGTTCAGTGAGCAAGCAGCAGGACAAATCAAGGCAAACGGGGTCAGCTACTCATGCCGTAGGCATAAGTTATAACTGTCATGGTCTGCAGGACACAGCAGTGACAAATAGCACACCTGAGACCAGACTGAGGCTGAGAAAGTTAACCCCTGACATGACCAGACCAGAAAAAGAGGAAAACAGGACTCAAAACCTGGTCTGGATCATGACAGTACCTTCCTCTCAAGGGGGGGCACCAGACCTCCAGGTTTCCCAGGATAATGTGAATGAAATGCCTGAACTAATCAATCCGGATGGACAGATCACGCCAGGACTAAGGATGTCTCCTCAGGACCATATCCCTTCCAAGGAACCAAGTACTGAAGTGAATGGCGGACCATGCGAGAATCCACAATCGGCTCCACTTCATACTCAGTCTGACCATTCACAGAGACAGGTGATGGAAGGGATGGAGACTCGCCAAAGGGAGACACAAATTACTTCAGGAGGGACTTATGGAACACATTGGGGATCCGAAGTGACGGAAGAAGGAGCAAGCGGAAGGCAACAGGATTGACAACCTCAATGATTTCATAAGTACCAATAAACCTGGGACCCAGCTTAACAGAAGGAACCTTCAACTGTATATTCTTGGTAGACAACCATACCTTATCCCCCACCAAAAATACCAGCCCAAAAGACCGTTGCTTGTCCGCAAAATGTTTATGTTTGCCCTGAGCCTCCTCAACGTTCCTCTGGTCCTCCCTCCAAACCTCCTGCAACCGCTGAATAGCCAAATCAGCCCCAGGACACCCAGAATCCAGCCTAGAGAATTCCCCAAAATGAGGGTGAAATCCATAGTTACAAAAGAATGGAGAGGTGCCCGTGGACTGATTGAACCGATTATTAAATGCAAACTCCGCCACTGGCAATGAAGAGCACCAATCATCCTGCTGGGACGTGGCAAGACACCGCAAAATTTGTTCAAGAGACTGATTGGTCCTCTCCATCTGACCGTTGGTCTCAGGATGGTAGGCCGAGGAGAAGGCCAGACTAATACCTAACCTTTTACAAAAAGCCCTCCAGAATTTGGACACAAATTGTACCCCTCTATCAGAAACAACACTCAAAGGCTCACCATGCAACCGCACCATGTTTTCAACAAACAACCTCGATAGTGTTTCAGCATTAGGCAGGTTTGCCAAAGGTATAAAATTTGACTGTTTAATAAATCTGTCCACCACCACCCAGACCACAGTTTTGCCATTGGAAGGAGAGAGATCAGTGATAAAGTCCATGGACAAATGAGTCCAAAGTCTATCCAGAATTGGCAATGGCACCAATTCTCCGGCAGGCCGGTTATGGGGGCTCTTAGCATGGGCACAAGTATCACAAGCCAACACAAACACGGCAACATCAGAGGTCATAAAGGACCACCAAAACAGCCTAGCAATAGACTCCAGGATGTCCACTAAGAGCAGAATTGTGGAACTCCTTGAGCACACTCAACCAGTACTGAACAGGGATGAAGAGCCTGCAATCAGGCATTGAGAGAGGAGCAAGAGACTGAGCCTCACGAATCTCCAGCTCCAATTCTGAGGACACTGCTGCCATGACCACCCCATGCTGAAGAATGGAGGAAGGAGGTTCGGAGGTGATATCGGATCCAAGCTACAAGACAAGGCATCGCCCTTGACATTTTGGGAACCAGGTCGAAAAGTAATGAGAAAATGAAAGCATGAAAAAAAGCTACCACCTCATCTGTCTAGGAGTTAAACGTTTGGCAGACTCAATATAGGACAGGTTCTTGTGGTCCATAATCACCGCGATCCGATGAACAGCCCCCTCCAAAAAGTGCCTCTATTCATCAAAAGCCAACCTTATGGCCAACAACTCCCAATTCACGACATCGTAATTTCTCTCAGCGAGAGAGAATTTCTTAGAGAAAAAGGCTCAGGGTCTCAGATTAGTCAATGTGGCAGATCCTTGGGACAACATTGCCCCCACCCCTACCTACAATGCGTCCACCTCAACAATAAATGGTTCAGATGGATTGGGCTGGGTCAAAACAGGAGCAGACATAAAGCATTCCTTAAGTGAAGAAAACGCCGCCACTGCTGCAGCTGACCAGTTTTTGAGATCAGCCCCCTTATGAGTAAGGTCCATGAGGGGCTTGACCACCTGTGAAAACCCCTTAATGAATTTCCTGTAGTAATTGGCAAACCCAAAAAATGCTGAAGACCCTTCAGGTCTCTGGGTTGCCTGTTATGATGACCTGGTGGTTAGGAGCACTAGGAATGACCTGATGAGCAAACTAGTAATACAGGACAAGCTCTGGGAAGTGGGAGCTTTGCTGACCGCAACCCCTAAACCTATCACAACAGCTAGAAAAAGCCGTGGAGCGTGCCTAGACGCCTCTTCACAGCCTAAGAGCTAACTACCCCTAAAGATAGAAAATAAGGCCTAACTTGCCTCAGAGAAATTCCCCAAAGAAATAGGCAGCCCCCCACACGTATTGACTGTGAGTTAAGATGGAAGTCACAAACACAGGAATGAAATAGGTTTCAGCAAAGGAGGCCAGACTTAACTAAACAGATTTGAGGATAGAAAAGGTATCTTTGCGGTCAGCATAAAAAACTACCAAAAAACCACGCAGAGTGTGCAAAAGAGACCCCACACCGACTCACGGCATGGAGGTGCCACTCTGCATCCCAGAGCTTCCAGCGAGCCAGGTAGAATCATGATAGCAAGCTGGACAAAAAAAACAGTGGTAAACAAATAAGCTAGCAGGGACTTAGCTTTTGCTGGAGTAGACAGGTCATCTGAAAGATCCAAGAGCAAACTGAACCAGTACTAGGACATTGACAGCTGGCATCAGGTAACGATCTAAGTGGAGTTAAATAGAGCAGCCAGCCTAGGACTAAACGAGGTCAGCTGAGGACAGAACCTCAGAACCAGCAGCTCCACTCACAGCCACCAGAGGGAGTCCATGGACAGAACTCGCCGAAGTACCATTCATAACCACCGGAGGGAGTTCGAGAACAGAATTCACAACAGTACTCCCCCCTTGAGGAGGGGTCACCAAACCTTCACCAGAGCCCCCAGGCCGATCAGGACAAGCCAAATGAAAGGCACAAACAAGATCGGCAGCATGAACATCAGAGGCAACCACCCAAGAATTATCCTCCTGACCATAACCTTTCCACTTGACCAGGTACTGAAGTTTCCATCTCAAAATACGAGAATCCAAAATCATCTCCACCACATACTCCAACTCCCCCTCAACCAACACCGGGGCAGGAGGGTCGACGGAGGGAACCATAGGAGCCACATATCTCCGCAATAACGACCTATGGAACACATTATGGATGGCGAAAGAAGCTGGAAGGTCCAAACGAAACGACACAGGATTAAGAATTTCAGAAATCTTACAAGGACCAATGAAACGAGGCTTAAACTTAGGAGACGAAACCTTCATAGGAACATAACGAGACGATAACCAAACCAAATCCCCAACACGAAGTCGGGGACCAACACAGCGACGGCGGTTAGCGAAACGTTGAGCCTTCTCCTGGGACAATGTCAAATTGTCCACCACGTGAGTCCAAATCTGCTGCAACCTGTCCACCACAGAATCCACACCAGGGCAGTCCGAAGACTCAACCTGTCCTGAAGAAAAACGAGGGTGGAAACCAGAATTACAGAAAAAAGGCGAAACCAAAGTGGCCGAGCTGGCCCGATTATTAAGACCGAACTCAGCCAAAGGCAAGAAGGACACCCTATCATCCTGATCAGCAGAAACAAAGCATCTCAGATATGTCTCCAAAGTCTGATTGGTTCGTTCGGTTTGGCCATTTGTCTGAGGATGGAAAGCCGAAGAAAAAGACAAATCAATGCCCATCTTAGCACAAAAGGACCGCCAAAACCTCGAAACAAACTGGGAACCTTTGTCCGACACGATGTTCTCCGGAATGCCATGTAAACGAACCACGTGCTGGAAAAACAACGGAACCAAATCAGAGGAGGAAGGCAACTTAGGCAAAGGCACCAAATGGACCATCTTAGAGAAGCGATCACAAACCACCCAGATAACCGACATCCTTTGAGAGACAGGGAGATCTGAAATAAAATCCATGGAAATATGCGTCCAGGGCCTTTTCGGGACGGGCAAGGGCAAAAGCAACCCACTGGCATGAGAACAGCAGGGCTTAGCCCGAGCACAAGTCCCACAGGACTGCACAAAAGAACGCACATCCCGTGACAAGGAAGGCCACCAAAAGGATCTAGTCACCAAATCCCTGGTACCAAAGATTCCAGGATGACCAGCCAACACCGAACAATGAACCTCAGAGATAACTCTACTAGTCCATCTATCAGGGACAAACAGTTTCTCCGCTGGGCAACGGTCAGGTCTATCAGCCTGAAACTCCTGCAGCACCCGCCGCAAATCAAGGGAGATGGCAGACAAAATTACCCCCTCTTTGAGAATACCAGCCGTCTCAGGAACTCCCGGAGAATCAGGCACAAAACTCCTTGAAAGGGCATCAGCCTTCACATTTTTAGAACCCGGAAGGTACGAAACCACAAAATCGAAGCGGGAGAAAAACAGCGACCATCGAGCCTGTCTAGGATTCAACCGCTTGGCAGACTAGAGATAAGTCAGATTCTTGTGATCCGTCAAGACCACCACGCGATGCTTGGCTCCTTCAAGCCAATGTCGCCACTCCTCGAACGCCCACTTCATAGCCAGCAACTCTCGATTGCCCACATCATAATTGCGCTCAGCAGGCGAAAACTTTCTAGAAAAGAAAGCACATGGTTTCATCACCGAGCCATCAGAACTTCTTTGAGATAGAACAGCCCCTGCTCCAATCTCAGAAGCATCCACCTCGACCTGAAACGGGAGCGAAACATCTGGCTGACACAACACAGGGGCAGAAGAAAAACGACGCTTCAACTCCTGAAAAGCCTCAACGGCCGCAGAGGACCAATTGACCACATCCGCACCTTTCTTGGTCAAATCAGTCAATGGTTTAACAACACTAGAAAAATTAGCGATGAAGCGACGGTAAAAATTAGCAAAGCCCAGGAATTTCTGAAGACTCTTCACAGAAGTAGGCTGAGTCCAATCAGAAATGGCCTGAACTTTAACAGGGTCCATCTCAATAGTAGAAGGGGAAAAAATGAAGCCCAAAAATGAAACCTTCTGAACTCCAAAGAGACATTTAGACCCCTTCACAAACAAGGAATTAGCACGAAGGACCTGGAACACCATTCTGACCTGCTTCACATGAGACTCCCAATCGTCCGAAAAGACCAAAATATCATCCAAATATACAATCATGAATCTATCCAGGTACTTTCGGAAGATGTCATGCATAAAGGACTGAAACACAGATGGAGCATTAGAAACCCCGAATGGCATCACCAGGTACTCAAAATGGCCCTCGGGCGTATTAAATGCTGTTTTCCATTCGTCGCCCTGTTTAATACGCACAAGATTATACGCCCCTCGAAGATCTATCTTGGTGAACCAGCTAGCCCCCTTAATCCCAGCAAACAAATCAGACAGTAGTGGCAAAGGGTACTGAAATTTAACGGTGATTTTATTGAGAAGGCAGTAATCTATACAAGGTCTCAGAGAACCATCCTTCTTGGCCACAAAAAAGAACCCTGCTCCCAACGGTGACAACGACGGGCGAATATGCCCTTTCTCCAAGGACTCCTTTACATAACTCCGCATAGCGGCGTGTTCTGGCACAGATAAATTGAACAGTCGGCCCTTCGGAAACTTACTACCAGGAATCAAATTAATAGCACAATCACAATCCCTATGAGGAGGTAGGGCACTGGATTTGGGCTCATCAAATACATCCCGGTAATCTGACAAGAACTCAGGGACTTCAGAAGAATGAGAAGACGAAATTGACAACAATGGGACATCCCCATGTACCCCTTGACAACCCCAACTAGATACAGACATTGATTTCCAATCCAATACTGGATTATGGACCTGTAGCCATGGCAAACCCAAAACGACCACATCATGCAGATTATGCAACACCAAAAAGCGAATATCCTCCTGATGTGCAGGAGCCATGCACATGGTCAATTGAGTCCAGTACTGAGGCTTATTCTTGGCCAAAGACGTAGCATCAATTCCTCTCAATGGAATAGGATACTGTAAGGGCTCCAAGAAAAAACCACAGCGCCTGGCAAACTCCAAGTCCATCAAATTCAGGGCAGCGCCTGAATCCACAAATGCCATAACCGAATAGGACGACAAAGAGCAAATCAGAGTAACGGACAAAATAAATTTTGGCTGTACCGTACCAATGGTGGCAGACCTAGCGAACCGCTTAGTGCGTTTAAGACAATCAGAGATAGCATGAGTGGAGTCACCACAGTAAAAACACAGCCCATTCTGACGTCTGTATTCTTGCCGTTCAGCTCTGGTCAAGGTCCTCTCACATTGCATAGGCTCAGGCCTCTGCTCAGAAGATACCGCCAAATGGTGCACAGTTTTGCGCTCACGTAAGCGTCGATCGATCTGAATGGCCAAGGACATAGACTCATTCAGACCAGCAGGCGTGGGAAATCCCACCATAACATCCTTAAGGGCTTCAGAAAAACCCTTTCTGAAAATTGCCGCCACGGCACACTCATTCCACTGAGTAAGCACAGACCACTTTCTAAACTTCTGACAATATACCTCCGCTTCATCCTGACCCTGACACAAAGCCAGCAAGATTTTCTCTGCCTGATCCACTGAATCTGGTTCATCATAAAGCAACCCAAGCGCCAGAAAAAACGCATCTACATTACGCAATGCAGGATCTCCTGGCACAAGGGAAAATGCCCAGTCTTGAGGGTCGCCACGTAGCAAAGAAATAATGATTTTTACTTGCTGAATGGGGTCACCAGAGGAGCAAGGTTTCAAAGCAAAAAACAGTCTACAATTATTTTTGAAATTCAGGAACTTAGATCTATCCCCAGAAAACAAATCAGGAATTGGAATTCTGGGTTCTAACATCGGGTTCTGAACTACATAATCTTGAATGTTTTGTACCCTTGCAGTGAGTTGATCCACACAAGAGGACAGACCTTGAATGTCCATATCTACACCTGTGTCCTGAACCACCCAGAGATTTAGGGGAAAAGAAAAACAAAAAACGCTGCAGAGGAAAAAAAAATGTTCTCAGAACTTCCTTTATCCCTCTATTGAGATGCATTAACACTTTACGGGCCAGCTGTACTGTTATGATGACCTGGTGGTTAGGAGCACTAGGAATGACCTGATGAGCAAACTAGTAATACAGGACAAGCTCTGGGAAGTGGGAGCTTTTCTGACCGCAACCCCTAAACCTATCACAACAACTTGAAATAGCCGTGGAGCGTACCTGACTCTGCCTAGACGCCTCTTCACAGCCTAAGAGCTAACTACCCCTAAAGATAGAAAATAAGGCCTAACTTGCCTCAGAGAAATTCCCCAAAGAAATAGGCAGCCCCCCACATGTATTGACTGTGAGTTAAGATGGAAGTCACAAACACAGGAATGAAATAGGTTTCAGCAAAGGAGGCCAGACTTAACTAAACAGATTTGAGGATAGAAAAGGTATCTTTGCGGTCAGCATAAAAAACTACCAAAAAACCACGCAGAGTGTGCAAAAGAGACCCCACACCGACTCACGGCATGGAGGTGCCACTCTGCATCCCAGAGCTTTCAGCTAGCCAGGTAGAATCATGATAGCAAGCTGGACAAAAAAAACAGTGGTAAACAAATAAGCTAGCAGGGACTTAGCTTTTGCTGGAGTAGACAGGTCATCTGAAAGATCCAAGAGCAAACTGAACCAGTACTAGGACAGTGACAGCTGGCATCAGGTAATGATCTAAGTGGAGTTAAATAGAGCAGCCAGCCTAGGACTAAACGAGGTCAGCTGAGGACAGAACCTCAGAACCAGCAGCTTCACTCACAGCCACCAGAGGGAGTCCATGGACAGAACTCGCCGAAGTACCATTCATAACCACCGGAGGGAGTTCGAGAACAGAATTCACAACAGTTGCCCCAATCCACAATGTCCCGTACCTTCCCCGAGTCCATACGAAACCCCTTGGCAGACAGAATGAACCCTAAAAAGGATAGCTCCTGGACATAAAATGAACATTTTTCAGGTTTAGCAAAAAGAGAGTTCTCCCGTAACCTCTGGAGAACTGCATGTACTTGACCCATGTGATCTTGTTTGTCAGATGAGAATACCAGGATATCATCTAATTAAACCACCATAAAGTGCATAATGAAATCAGAAAATACATGGTTAATAAATTCTGAAAGACGGCTGGCGCGTTAGTGAGACCAAAGGGCATAAGCAAAGGCAGAGTCAATAACAAGCTAAATGGGTCAGTACCAGTCAGGAGCGGATATGCCAAGGTTAAGAGACAAAAAAACAGGTCAGGGTCCAAGCCGTGTCAACAAAACAGAGTCTATACATGGAAGGGGAACACAGAATCGGAAAGGGAAGAGGGGATAAACAGACATGGGTTCAGTGAGCAAGCAGCAGGACAAATCAAGGCAAACGGGGTCAGCTCCTCACGCCGTAGGCAGAAGCTATAACTGACATGGTCTGCAGCACACAGCAGTGATAAATAGCAAACCTGAGACCAGACTGAGGCTGAGAAAGTTAACACCTGGCATGACCAAACCAGAAAAAGGGGAAGAGGGGAAGACAGGACTCAAAACCCTGTCTGGATCATGACACTGATGTCATTTTCTGATTACATATTTCTATTAAAGGGAATCTGTGAGCAGGTTTTTACTACTTAATCTGGGAACTGCATAATGTAGGGGAAGAGAGCCTGATTCCAGGGATAAATCACTTTCTCAGGAGCTTGCAGTGGTTTCAATACAATCAGCAGATTATTATCACTGCAGGACTAGGTGTCATGTGTCAGACAGTCCAGTTAATCTGTGTAACCACTCCCCACCACTGACTGGTAGCTTGCTGACTATGTACACAGAAAGGTGCCAATCAGGGGTGTGGGCGGGGTTATCCACAGCTCAGCAATCTGATCCCTGTACATCTACAGCAGAGAATACAGGAATTTTATACAAAACTGTAACAAGCAGCCCAGTAAGTGACACATCACTGGAATCAGGATCATTGCCCCTACATCTTATTGCTCTCAGATTCCATAGAAAAAAAACTGCTGACAGATTCCCTTTAAGCAATATTTAGTGAACTTATTGTAGAAGCTGCAAATGTAAAAGTGGTCTTGACTTTTTTTTACATTTCTTAAAATGGGTTTACAAGAGGTTCAGTTGCTCCTTAGAAACAATAAACAAGCCATGGGTTAACTCTCAGTATATTAATATGAAAAAGAAATAAGATAAGGATCAAATTACCACCACAATGTTGATACATGAAATACAAAATATATTACTTTTGTATCACATAATGCAATGAAAACAATGAATTTTCCATTGATTCAGTCTACAATGTAGTAAAGAGAAAGCAGGAACATTGGTTGTTGAAACATCAAGTCGTTGGCCCAAGACGACAAGAAAGACAAGAACGTTGGTATTTAGTAGGAAGGAGAACTAGGCTAATAGTAAGTGGTAGTAAGCAGGAAGAATCAAAAGTGGAGAGAAAAGCAATGATTATGGCTCGCTCACTCTGGTGAGAAGCCAGTGCGTAACTTGGACGAGTTTCACCGGATAGCACTCGCTCTAATGTTATACTATGGAGCCATTTTGACTAGCGTTTATTTTGTCATGCCGAGTTGACATGAGAAAAAAATCACTGCATGATGCAATTGGAACGTATATCGTCTAAGTCTATGGGTGGGTGCAAAACATCGGACTGCACTTGGATGTCATCTGAGTGCATTCATATATGCGCCGACTCACAGAATGGAGAAGACAGAGAAATTAAGTTCCGCATCTTCTCTGCACCTGTGATCTGATTATCTTAAGGCAAGAGTATGGGATGCGAGATGCTAATGACACTCGGCTCAAACTCTGCTGCAAGAGTGATCTGAGTGTCAGTGCTCTGTGCTACGATCCTCCCGAATGACAAAATTGCAGCACAAGTACGGAGGAGATGGAGAAAGTAATTTCATCCATTGCCGGCGTCTGCGGGAATCGCACTGCATGTTTCAGACGCACCCATAGACTTGAATGGGTGTGTGCGATCCGATTCTGGCAGCCATTTGCACCTTGCCGCGATTGTTTTCGCATGCTGAATCAGCATGAGAAAATAATCGCAAAAGTGATCTGCCCCATAGTATAACATTGAGCCGAGCGCAATCCAATTTTTTATTGTCTTGCACTCATCCGATTTATTCGCTCATATCAGTGAGCCCTAAAAGTGATTAAAAAAAAAAATCAAGAAACCCAAAGAAGAATCAAACAATGCCCCCCTCTGTCCCTTAGTATTCTGTGAGGTGTTATAAGATCAGACGGCACAACTAGGATCCAATTAGGCTCGAATGAGGCTGAGCTGAGACATCAGATAGACAAGTGTACTTTTAGGAAAAACAAAAAATACAACTTTTTTTTGTCTAACCCCTTAGTGATGAGGGACCCTGCAATATATATATAATCCTTGAATTGACTAAGACGCCATGACAGGGCTGTCATTCCAGATTACTTGTTGCTGAAACCTTACAGGCATTGTGCCAGGTTTGGAAGTTATCCTCTTTTCAGGGTTTAGGGTATGACTCCTCAATTGCTGGGGGTTCCACTGTCTGAATGGAGCAGAGGTCAAGCATTATAATTTCAATTTTTTGATGGGGCACACTCTAAGATGATTAATTTGAATAAAAAGCAAAAAAAAACCTACATTTTAAAAATCTTTTTAATTTTACAGATCCCTACCAATCAAAATATGTAGTAGTTTAAACATATTTTGGTAAAAATTAACCATTATGATCGGCAATAATAAATCATGTATCCTGAATGCTGCTGCCAGGATCATATTCCTCACCAACCGTTACACCGATGCCTCTACCTTGTGCCAGTCATTACACTGGCTACCCATCCACTCCAGAATCCAGTACAAAACTACTACCCTCATCCACAAAGCACTCCATGGCTCAGCACCACCCTACATCTCCTCTCTGGTCTCAGTCTACCACCCTACCCGTGCCCTCCGCTCCGCTAATGACCTCAGGTTAGCATCCTCAATAATCAGAACCTCCCACTCCCGTCTCCAAGACTTTACACGTGCTGCGCCGATTCTTTGGAATGCACTACCTAGGTTAATACGATTAATCCCCAATCCCCACAGTTTTAAGCGTGCCCTAAAAACGCATTTTTTCAGACTGGCCTACCGCCTCAATGCATTAAACTAACTATCCCTGTGTGGCCTATTAAAAATAGAAAAAAAAACAAAATACATAATCAGGTTCCTTGCATCGTGTTCTCATACACTTTATGCAGTTAATAGCACTCTGTGTCTGTACTGCTACATACTTAGGCTGTTAACTGGTTCACGCAGCTTTACATGAACACCCGGGCCTTACACTATGGCTGGTCCAAATAACTAAAGCAATTGTTACCATCCACCTCTCGTGTCTCCCCTTTTCCTCATAGTTTGTAAGCTTGCGAGCAGGGCCCTCATTCCTCCTGGTATCTGTTTTGAACTGTGATTTCTGTTATGCTGTAATGTCTATTGTCTGTACAAGTCCCCTCTATAAGTTGTAAAGCGCTGCGGAATATGTCGGCGCTATATAAATAAAAATTATTATTATTATTTCTTAATGAAAACAAATAGTTTTGTTGCCTGACAGTTAATACTTGTTTGATATTGTCACTCATTATTTGCAGTCTGAGAGTATCCTTTTTGTTCTATCTCCATATCGGTCTCGATACTCCTTGACTACCTGCAGCAGAAATTGTTTCTGTTCTTCATTTGTTGTGTGCAACTTGTTATGTTCTTCCATCACTGCAACTCCTCATTCTACAGTATCATTCGTCACTCTCATACCACTGATTGTTTTCTTGGCAGCCTGGTAGCCTTCATCTCCAGACCATAATAGATCTACATCTTTGGACAGGAACGCCGATGACATGCCGGTGATGCTAAAGAACCTGTAGGTTTTCCGAGTGACAAAGTCTTCCAGGTTCTTTGTCACAACTGATGATGAATCGACAGTTATCTTCTTGGGTGGATCTTCTGCAGCTGGTGTTTGTAGGGCTGTCACCATCAGATGTTTTGTGTCTTTTGACGCAGCATCATCAAACAAGGTTAGAGCGATCAGTTCCTCAGACAAGGACCATACTGTAAGTGTCTTTTCATCTTCTTCATCATGAACTCCGACACTGAGTTGTTTTGTTACTTTTAAGCTGGAGATCGATGGTGCTGATGTCGCCATGAACCATACCTTCACATACAGGTCCTTCTCAAAAAATTAGCATATAGTGTTAAATTTCATTATTTACCATAATGTAATGATTACAATTAAACTTTCATATATTATAGATTCATTATCCACCAACTGAAATTTGTCAGGTCTTTTATTGTTTTAATACTGATGATTTTGGCATACAACTCCTGATAACCCAAAAAACCTGTCTCAATAAATTAGCATATCAAGAAAAGGTTCTCTAAATGACCTATTACCCTAATCTTCTGAATCAACTAATTAACTCTAAACACATGCAAAAGATACCCGAGGCTTTTAAAAACTCCCTGCCTGGTTCATTACTCAAAACCCCCATCATGGGTAAGACTAGCGACCTGACAGATGTCAAGAAGGCCATCATTGACACCCTCAAGCAAGAGGGTAAGACCCAGAAAGAAATTTATCAACAAATAGGCTGTTCCCAGAGTGCTGTATTAAGGCACCTCAATGGTAAGTCTGTTGGAAGGAAACAATGTGGCAGAAAACGCTGTACAACGAGAAGAGGTGACCGGACCCTGAGGAAGATTGTGGAGAAGGACCGATTCCAGACCTTGGGGAACCTGAGGAAGCAGTGGACTGAGTCTGGCGTGTGCAGGAAATGGGCTACAGGTGCCGCATTCCCCAGGTAAAGCCACTTTTGAACCATAAACAGCGGCAGAAGCGCCTGACCTGGGCTACAGAGAAGCAGCACTGGACTGTTGCTAAGTGGTCCCAAGTACTTTTTTCTGATGAAAGCAAATTTTGCATGTCATTCGGAAATCAAGGTGCCAGAGTCTGGAGGAAGACTGGGGAGAAGGAAATGCCAAAATGCCTGAAGTCCAGTGTCAAGTACCCACAGTCAGTGATGGTGTGGGGTGCCATGTCAGCTGCTGGTGTTTGTCCACTGTGTTTCATCAAGGGCAGGGTCAATGCAGCTAGCTATCAGGAGATTTTGGAGCACTTCATGCTTCCATCGGCTGAAATGCTTTATGGAGATGAAGATTTCATTTTTCAGCACGACCTGGCACCTGCTCACAGTGCCAAAACCACTGGTAAATGGTTTACTGACCATGGTATTACTGTGCTCAATTGGCCTGCCAACTCTCCTGACCTGAACCCCATAGAGAATCTGTGGCATATTGTGAAGAGAAAGTTGAGAGACGCAAGACCCAACACTCTGGATGAGCTTAAGGCCGCTATTGAAGCATCCTGGGCCTCCATAACATCTCAGCAGTGTCACAGGCTGATTGCCTCCATGCCACGCCGCATTGAAGCAGTCATTTCTGCCAAAGGATTCCCGACCAAGTATTGAGTGCATAACTGAACATTATTATTTGATGGGTTTTTTGTTTGGTATTAAAAAACACTTTTATTTGATTGGACGGGTGAAATATGCTAATTTATTGAGACAGGTTTTTTGGGTTATCAGGAGTTGTATGCCAAAATCATCAGTATTAAAACAATAAAAGACCTGACAAATTTCAGTTGGTGGATAATGAATCTATAATATATGAAAGTTTAATTGTAATCATTACATTATGGTAAATAATGAAATTTAACACTATATGCTAATTTTTTGAGAAGGACCTGTAGACCAAAACAGTGAACTGACTGTGATAGCCTTTCCTTCCTCATTTGTCAGCATGAACTGACTCCTGAACATCTACATTTTTAGTGCCTTTGTCATACATCTGGCTCAGTGCAGTCCAGCTGGAGTTCTGAATGAAAATCCCCAAGATAGAAGGAAAATGATTGTTACCTTCAATAATTTTTGGTAGTCCTCGCAGGGTTGGTACTGAAGCAGTTGCATCTTCACAAAGGCTATGATTTCAGCTGCAATGTGGAAACTGCTGTTGCCATGATGTGGTCTGATAGTGCTGTCTGAAAGGTAGCCAAGTCAATGATATGCCAGTAGTTCTTGAACCTGCTGAAATTTTTTTTTACGGACTTTTCGACAGACCAAGGCAATGAACATCCACTGCTTCCAGCACTATTTCTAGAATATGATGACGAAATGCAAACCACAGCATGTCCTTGCCAAGCTTGTGCTCTAGAAGTTTGCAGGCGCCATTCCTGAAACCTGTGTTGACGGATGTAGTAACACATGCACTTTACATTGTCAGTTACTGTACATTCCAGGTCACCGCAGCAGCATAGACAGCATTAGCACAAGCCTCACCTGTTCCTTTGACAAGCTTTGGGACTCCAAGCAACTGATCATTGCCAACTCCTAATACCAGAATGGGAAGAAGGTCTACAGTTTTCCTGTCACTGATGTCTTCTAAGAGCTTTCCATCCCAGTGAATTGTTAAAGGTAATGTACAGTTGGCTGACACTTCTGTTTCAGGTTTAGAGGCATTGTCTGACGGTGTTTCATTATCTCTCCATGAACCGATGAAAGATTTGCATTGAAATCTGCAGACTCATGGCCAAGGTGCTGAAGGGTTTGTGTGAGAATTAATGTTGCATTTCTGTCACTAACCATGGCCAAGTCAAGGCTTTCTAACAGTTTGTCATCTACTACACCGACTCTTCCTCCTTTGTCTCGTTTTGCTGACGGCAGTATCTCAGAGGTTTCATCTTCTTCCGTATCTGTATTTACTTCATCAGCTGACAACTGCAACACCACTTTTCCCTCTCTAGCAATTCTTTCTTGTCTCTCTTTCTCGATTCTTTTCTTGTAATTTGACTCTCTTTCTTCAAAATGTCTTTTTCCCAAGCTTTTTGTCAACACCTTCCATACTTCCATGGCTTCCAGTTTGTCTCTGAGCTAGCGAAAACTCATTGTCTTCTGGTATTCTTGTCTTATCCATAGTCCTAGCATGCGTGATGTCAAACAAGTTGTATAAACCCGCCTTCCATTCTTCCTCCTTCTTCTTCAGTCTATAAGAACATTTCGTTTTGTTTTCGGGCATCACAAACTGTCTGTTTAGTCATTTTCTTGCAGTAGTAGAACAGTGACAACCTCTCTCTCGGATGGCCGTTCAGTTGAATATAAACTATTATCAGACATCTGTCTAATATGCCACAAGTATGTTTAGCTTCTGGCTGTTGACTTTGACATACTGCAGTGCTAGCTGCTATGTTTGATGGTTTATTTTTATAACCCCTGTAAAGGAAGCATGGTGTACCGGAACTGATGCAAACAAAAACAGACAGTGATTCTCCGTAAGAGACAATAATCCTTTCAGAACTGTATTGTTGTGGCAACTTGGGGGAAGAGGAGCAGCATCAGAGGACAGGTCTGAATGGCTGAGTAAGCTGAAGTAGGCGGGTGTTATTAATGTCAGGCTATATTCAGCAAAATTCAATCCATCCTGCCACAACCAGATCTTTTAGACGATGTGCAAATGGAACTCGGCCATGGCAAAAATCCAGAAAGTTTGTTGGTAGGTAGGGACCATTATATCTGTGTGTATCTGGCTGAATTAGTTTCTGCATTATTAGTTTACAAACAGAAATAGAATCAAAGGGTGCCTACTGAAGAAAACGCACTTTTGAAAGTAAGGACCACCCTAATACACATTTCCGTTCCATTCATTTTTAACTAGAGTACCACAGACCAGTGAAGTGCAGCGCTCTGCCATCTCTGGCAGTCCCATTGAGAATACTTGAAATACAAATGTGCATGCTCGGCCTCTACTTCATTCAGATTGGACTTTTTAAAACCTCAAAACTTGGGAATGGTGAGGGTCTCAACAGTCAGACCCCCAGCGATTAGGAAGATATCCCTATGCTATAGCAGGAAAAAGTAGAGGAAAAAACGCACACACCGGCCTTTAAAATGTTTCTTCTTAATGGAAAATTAAAACATAGGTATTGCAGGGGTGAATGGAAAGCTTGCAGGACGACAGACGTTTCTCACCAACTGGTGCTTCAACAGGTCCAACGGTGTTTACTAAGTACCCAATGTTATTTATATGCACTATTGTTTTTACTTATTTATTATTATTTTGTCTGTTTGATGGCCAGTGTGAACATGCTCCTATTTTGCATGCAAAGAAACTTGTACTCCAGTTCATTTTTTTCAATTTAGATCAATAGCCAGCGCAGCATTTAGAAGGCAGGGAGAAGGAGGGGGCTCCCTCTCCTGCACGATCTGCACTCCCCCCCCCCCCCCCGTGACGTCATTGCAGGGGGGCTGATCATTACCATGTCACATGGTGGCCTCCGGGTCAGCAAGATGCAGTGTGCCTGTTAAACCATGCTGAGGGCATGGTGTAAGAGGCTTCTGTTAGTGCAGGTATAAAGCATTCCAGTGCTTGTACATTCCAATGTGGAGCGCCCCCATGGGGCCGTGGGGTACTCGGTACGGGGTCCTTCGGTTCACAGGAGGGATGTCACGTGGTTGACCCGGTCAATGGCCCTGGGACGTCCGTGTAAAAGGGAAAGGTCTTTAAAGGGGAAATGTTCGTGATGCCACCTGTGGTATTCGGTCAGGGTGACCGATGCTGCTTTAAGGGGTCCACTGGGGTGATGTTATGGCAGCTAGATGGTATACCTTCTCACAGGTGAAGTGTTGTGGATTCTGTTTGCAGTCTCCCTCTGGTGGTTACTGCTGGTACTGGGTGACTTTGGTGGGTTGCGGCCTTTGGTTTCCATCTGTCCATCAGAGGCTGGGTGTTTCCTATTTTACCTGGCCTTTCTGTCATTTCCCTTGCCGGCTACCAATGTGTTCAGATGTGCTCTGTTTGGTTCCTGCCTACCTGCTCCCAGATCTTTCAGGATAAGCTAAGTGCTGATTTTCAGTTGTTTGGTTTTTTGTCCAGCTTGCTTAGAATGTCTCTTTGTTAGCTGGTTGCTCTAGTGGACTGAGGTTCTCCCCATGTGCCATGAGTTGGCACATGGGTTCTTGTAATCTCAGGATGGTTTTTTTGATTAGGGTTTTTTGCTGACCGCTCAGTCCCCTTTTGTGTCATTCTGCTTTCTAGTTTTCAGCGGGCCTCTATTTGCTAAAGCTATATACATCATCTCTATGTGTGTGCCTTCCTCTCATTTCACCGTCAATACATGTGGGGGGCAACTATACCTTTGGGGTTAATTCCTCTGGAGGCAAGTGAGGTCTTTGTTTTCTCTGCAGTACTAGTTAGCTCTTAGGCTGGTGCGTGGCGTCTAGAACCAACGTAGGCACGCTCCCTGGCTATCTCTAGTTGCGTTTGTCAGGCGTAGGGCAGCGGTCAGCCCAGGTTCCATCACCCTAGAGCTCGTCCGATATTTATTATACTTTGCTTATCCTGTGCTATCCCTAGCCATTGGGGATTCATGACAGTATAGCCGGCCTGCAAAGTGTTAATTGTTTGGGCTGAAGCAGGAGATAAGAAGTGTTCAAGGGAAATTTTTTTTTTTTTTTTTTCCCTTCAGAGTTTTGCTGCCTAGCCCTTAATTGCTGTCTAGCTGCTTCTTACCTCCTCTTAACCCTTGAATGGCTCTGATCTTAGCCGTTTATCATGGATGTCCAGAGTTTGGCTTCCAGCCTGAGTAATCTCGCGGCAAAGGTTCAAAACATACAGGATTTCGTGGTTCACACTCCCATGTCTGAACCTAGAATTCCTATTCCAGAGTTCTTTTCTGGGGATAGATCTACCTTCCTGAATTTCAGGAACAATTGTAAATTGTTTCTCTCTTTGAAATCTCACTCCTCTGGAGACCCTGCTCAACAGGTCAAGATTGTTATATCGTTCCTACGGGGCGACCCTCAGAATTGGGCATTTGCATTGGCACCAGGGGATCCTGCATTGCTCAGTGTGGATGCGTTTTTTCTGGCATTGGGATTGCTCTATGAGGAACCTAACCTAGAGATTCAGGCTGAAAAGGCTTTATTAGCCCTCTCTCAGGGGCATGATGAAGCGGAAATATATTGTCAGAAATTTCGGAAATGGTCGGTGCTTACTCAGTGGAATGAGTGCGCCCTGGCTACAAACTTCAGAAATGGTCTTTCTGAGGCCATTAAGGATATTATGGTGGGGTTCCCTGCGCCTACAGGTCTGAATGAGTCTATGGCTATGGCCATTCAGATTGATCGGCGTTTACGGGAGCGCAAACCCGTGCACCAGTTGGCGGTGTCTTCTGAACAGGCACCTGAGTCTATGCAATGTGATAGAATTCAGTCCAGAAGTGAACGGCAAAATTATAGGCGGAAAAATGGTTTGTGTTTTTATTGTGGTGATTCAGCTCATGTTATATCAGCATGCTCTAAACGCACAAAAAGGGTTGATAAATCTTTTGCCATTGATACTCTGCAGTCTAAGTTCATTTTGTCTGTGACTCTGATTTTTTCACTGTCTTCCATTTCCGTCGATGCCTATGTGGATTCAGGCGCTGCCCTGAGTCTTATGGATTGGTCATTTGCTAAACGCTGCGGTTTTAGTCTAGAGCCTCTGGAAGTTCCTATTCCTCTGAAGGGAATTGATTCTACACCATTGGCTATGAATAAACCGCAGTATTGGACACAAGTGACCATGCGCATGACTCCCGTTCATCAGGAGGTGATTCGCTTCCTTGTACTGTATAATTTACATGATGTACTAGTGCTTGGTCTGCCATGGTTACAAACTCATAATCCTGTCCTGGACTGGAAAACAATGTCTGTGCTAAGCTGGGGATGTCAGGGGGTTCATGATGATGCACCTCCGATTTCTATCGCTTCATCTACTCCTTCGGAGATCCCTGCGTTTTTGTCGGATTATAGGGATGTTTTTGAGGAGCCTAAGCTCAATTCGCTCCCTCCTCATAGAGAGTGTGACTGTGCTATAGAATTGATTCCTGGCAGTAAGTTCCCTAAGGGTCGTTTATTTAATCTGTCACTGCCAGAGCATACTGCTATGCGGGATTATATTAAGGAGTCCTTGGAAAAGGGACATATTCGTCCATCTTCGTCCCCTCTGGGAGCAGGTTTTTTTTTCGTGGCAAAAAAAGATGGTTCCCTGAGGCCTTGTATAGATTATCGCCTTCTGAATAAGATTACAGTCAAATACCAGTATCCATTGCCATTATTTACGGATTTGTTTGCTCGCATTAAGGGGGCTAGGTGGTTCACTAAAATAGATCTTCGTGGTGCGTATAATCTGGTGCGGATAAAACAGGGTGATGAGTGGAAAACCGCATTTAATACGCCTGAGGGCCATTTTGAGTATTTGGTAATGCCTTTTGGACTCTCCAATGCTCCGTCAGTCTTTCAGTCCTTTATGCACAATATTTTCCGTGAATATCTGGATAAGTTTATGATTGTGTATTTGGATGATATTTTGGTGTTTTCTGATGACTGGGAGTCTCATGTTCTACAGGTCAGGAAGGTGTTTCAGGTTTTGCGGGCCAATTCTCTGTTTGTGAAGGGCTCAAAGTGTCTCTTCGGAGTCCAGAAGATTTCTTTTTTGGGGTACATTTTTTCTCCTTCTACTATTGAGATGGATCCCGTTAAGGTTCAGGCTATTTGTGACTGGACACAACCTACATCTGTTAAGAGCCTTCAGAAGTTCTTGGGGTTTGCTAATTTTTATCGTCGGTTCATTGCTAATTTTTCCAGTATTGTTAAACCTTTGACTGATTTGACTAAAAAGGGTGCTGATGTTGCTGATTGGTCTCCTGCGGCCGTGGAGGCCTTTCGGGAACTTAAGCGCCGGTTTTCTTCTGCTCCTGTGTTGTGTCAACCAGATGTTTCACTTCCTTTTCAGGTGGAGGTTGATGCTTCCGAGATTGGAGCGGGGGCGGTTTTGTCACAGAGAAGTTCTAATGGCTCGGTGATGAAGCCATGTGCTTTCTTCTCTAGAAAATTCTCGCCCGCCGAGCGCAATTATGATGTGGGTAATCGGGAGCTTTTGGCCATGAAGTGGGCATTTGAGGAGTGGCGTCATTGGCTTGAGGGTGCTAAACATCGCGTGGTGGTCTTGACTGATCACAAGAATCTCATTTACCTTGAGTCTGCCAGGCGTTTGAATCCTAGACAGGCTCGTTGGTCGTTATTTTTTTCTCGTTTCAATTTCGTGGTTTCATACCTGCCAGGTTCAAAGAATGTGAAGGCAGATGCTCTTTCCAGGAGTTTTGTGCCTGACTCTCCTGGAGACACTGGGCCTGCTGGTATCCTTAGGGATGGGGTAATATTGTCCGCCGTATCCCCAGACTTGCGACGCGCATTGCAGGAGTTTCAGGTGGATAAACCGGATCGATGTCCACCAGAAAGACTGTTTGTTCCGGATGATTGGACCAGTAGAGTCATCTCCGAGGTCCATTCTTCTGTGTTGGCTGGTCATCCTGGAATATTTGGTACAAGAGACTTGGTGGCCAGGTCTTTTTGGTGGCCTTCCTTGTCTAGGGATGTGCGTACCTTTGTGCAGTCTTGTGAAGTGTGTGCTCGAGCTAAGCCTTGCTGTTCACGGGCTAGTGGGTTGTTGTTATCCTTGCCCATCCCGAAGAGGCCTTGGACGCACATTTCCATGGATTTTATTTCTGATCTCCCGGTTTCACAGAAAGTGTCCGTTATCTGGGTTGTGTGTGACCGCTTTTCTAAGATGGTTCATTTGGTGCCCTTGCCTAAGTTGCCCTCCTCCTCTGAGTTGGTTCCTTTGTTTTTTCAGAACGTGGTTCGTTTGCATGGGATTCCGGAGAACATCGTTTCTGACAGGGGATCCCAGTTTGTGTCTAGATTTTGGCGGACGTTTTGTGCCAAGATGGGCATTGATTTGTCTTTCTCGTCTGCATTCCATCCTCAGACGAATGGCCAGACGGAGCGAACTAATCAGACCTTGGAAACTTATTTGAGGTGTTTTGTTTCTGCTGATCAGGATGACTGGGTTGCTTTTTTGCCACTGGCCGAGTTTGCTCTTAATAATCGGGCTAGTTCGGCCACGTTGGTCTCTCCTTTTTTTGTAATTCGGGGTTTCATCCTCGTTTTTCCTCTGGTCAGGTGGAGTCTTCGGATTGTCCTGGAGTGGACATGGTGGTGGACAGGCTACATCACATTTGGAATCAGGTGGTGGACAATTTGAAGTTATCTCAGGAGAAGACTCAGCAGTTTGCTAATCGCCGTCGCCGCGTGGGTCCCCGACTTCTTGTTGGGGACTTGGTGTGGTTGTCTTCTCGTTTTGTCCCTATGAAGGTCTCTTCTCCTAAGTTCAAGCCTCGGTTCATCGGTCCTTATAGGATCTCGGAGATTCTTAACCCTGTATCTTTCCGTTTGGATCTCCCAGCATCGTTCGCTATTCATAATGTGTTCCATCGGTCGTTGTTGCGGAGGTATGAGGTGCCTGTTGTTCCTTCGGTCGAACCTCCTGCTCCGGTGCTGGTGGAGGGAGAATTGGAGTATGTTGTTGAAAAGATCTTGGATTCTCGTGTTTCCAGACGCAAACTCCAGTATTTGGTTAAGTGGAAGGGTTATGGTCAGGAGGACAATTCCTGGGTGGTCGCCTCTGATGTTCATGCGACTGATTTGGTCCGCGCCTTCCATAGGGCTCGCCCTGATCGCCCTGGGGGTTCTCGTGAGGGTTCGGTGACCCCTCCTCAAGGGGGGGGTACTGTTGTGGATTCTGTTTGCAGGCTCCCTCTGGTGGTTACTGCTGGTACTGGGTGACTTTGGTGGGTTGCGGCCTTTGGTTTCCATCTGTCCATCAGAGGCTGGGTGTTTCCTATTTTACCTGGCCTTTCTGTCATTTCCCTTGCCGGCTACCAATGTGTTCAGATGTGCTCTGTTTGGTTCCTGCCTACCTGCTCCCAGATCTTTCAGGATAAGCTAAGTGCTGATTTTCAGTTGTTTGGTTTTTTGTCCAGCTTGCTTAGAATGTCTCTTTGTTAGCTGGTTGCTCTAGTGGACTGAGGTTCTCCCCATGTGCCATGAGTTGGCACATGGGTTCTTGTAATCTCAGGATGGTTTTTTTGATTAGGGTTTTTTGCTGACCGCTCAGTCCCCTTTTGTGTCATTCTGCTTTCTAGTTTTCAGCGGGCCTCTATTTGCTAAAGCTATATACATCATCTCTATGTGTGTGCCTTCCTCTCATTTCTGTTATGGTTCTCAATGGCAAGAGAACATAGCCCAGCAAACATAAGTACTAGCTCTTGGAAGGATGGAAACTAAACTGACCATGAACTAAACCTGCCGCACAACTAACAGTAGCCGGGTAGCGTTGCCTACGTTTTTTATCCCTAGACGCCCAGCGCCGGCCGGAGGACTAACTAATCCTGGCAGAGGAAAATATAGTCCTGGCTCACCTCTAGAGAAGTTTCCCCGATAGGCAGACAGAGGCCCCCACATATATTGGCGGTGATTTTAGATGAAATGACAAACGTAGTATGAAAATAGGTTTAGCAAAATTGAGGTCCGCTTACTAGATAGCAGGAAGACAGAAAGGGCACTTTCATGGTCAGCTGAAAACCCTATCAAAATACCATCCTGAAATTACTTTAAGACTCTAGTATTAACTCATAACATCAGAGTGGCAATTTCAGATCACAAGAGCTTTCCAGACACAGAAACGAAACTACAGCAGTGAACTGGAACAAAATGCAAAAACAAACGAGGACTAAAGTCCAACTTAGCTGGGAGTTGTCTAGCAGCAGGAACATGCACAGAAAGGCTTCTGATTACAATGTTGACCGGCATGGAAGTGACAGAGGAGCAAGGTTAAATAGCGACTCCCACATCCTGATGGAAACAGGTGAACAGAGGGGATGATGCACACCAGTTCAATTCCACCAGTGGCCACCGGGGGAGCCCAAAATCCAATTTCACAACAGTACCCCCCCCTCAAGGAGGGGGCACCGAACCCTCACCAGAACCACCAGGGCGATCAGGATGAGCCCTATGAAAGGCACGGACCAGATCGGAGGCATGAACATCAGAGGCAGTCACCCAAGAATTATCCTCCTGACCGTATCCCTTCCATTTGACCAGATACTGGAGTTTCCGTCTGGAAACACGGGAGTCCAAGATTTTTTCCACAACGTACTCCAACTCGCCCTCAACCAACACCGGAGCAGGAGGCTCAACGGAAGGCACAACCGGTACCTCATACCTGCGCAACAATGACCGATGAAAAACATTATGAATAGAAAAAGATGCAGGGAGGTCCAAACGGAAGGACACAGGGTTAAGAATCTCCAATATCTTGTACGGGCCGATGAACCGAGGCTTAAACTTAGGAGAAGAAACCCTCATAGGGACAAAACGAGAAGACAACCACACCAAGTCCCCAACACAAAGCCGAGGACCAACCCGACGCCGGCGGTTGGCAAAAAGCTGAGTCTTCTCCTGGGACAACTTCAAATTGTCCACTACCTGCCCCCAAATCTGATGCAACCTCTCCACCACAGCATCCACTCCAGGACAATCCGAAGATTCCACCTGACCAGAAGAAAATCGAGGATGAAACCCCGAATTACAGAAAAAAGGAGACACCAAGGTGGCAGAGCTGGCCCAATTATTGAGGGCAAACTCCGCTAAAGGCAAAAAAGCAACCCAATCATCCTGATCTGCAGACACAAAACACCTCAAATATGTCTCCAAGGTCTGATTCGTCCGCTCGGTCTGGCCATTAGTCTGAGGATGGAAAGCAGACGAGAAAGACAAATCTATGCCCATCCTAGCACAGAATGCTCGCCAAAATCTAGACACGAATTGGGTTCCTCTGTCAGAAACGATATTCTCCGGAATACCATGCAAACGGACCACATTTTGAAAAAACAGAGGAACCAACTCGGAAGAAGAAGGCAACTTAGGCAGGGGAACCAAATGGACCATCTTAGAGAAACGGTCACACACCACCCAGATGACAGACATCTTCTGAGAAACAGGAAGATCCGAAATAAAATCCATCGAGATGTGCGTCCAGGGCCTCTTCGGGATAGGCAAGGGCAACAACAATCCACTAGCCCGAGAACAACAAGGCTTGGCCCGAGCACAAACGTCACAAGACTGCACAAAGCCTCGCACATCTCGAGACAGGGAAGGCCACCAGAAGGACCTTGCCACCAAATCCCTGGTACCAAAGATTCCAGGATGACCTGTCAACGCAGAAGAATGAACCTCAGAAATAACTTTACTGGTCCAATCATCAGGAACAAACAGTCTACCAGGTGGGCAACGATCAGGTCTATCCGCCTGAAACTCCTGCAAGGCCCGCCGCAAGTCTGGAGAAACGGCAGACAATATCACTCCATCCTTAAGGATACCTGTAGGTTCAGAGTTATCAGGGGAGTCAGGCTCAAAACTCCTAGAAAGGGCATCCGCCTTAACATTCTTAGAACCCGGCAGGTAGGACACCACAAAATTAAACCGAGAGAAAAACAACGACCAGCGCGCCTGTCTAGGATTCAGGCGTCTGGCGGACTCAAGATAAATTAGATTTTTGTGGTCAGTCAATACCACCACCTGATGTCTAGCCCCCTCAAGCCAATGAAGCCACTCCTCAAAAGCCCACTTCATGGCCAAAAGCTCCCGATTCCCAACATCATAATTCCGCTCGGCGGGCGAAAATTTACGCGAGAAAAAGGCACAAGGTCTCATCACGGAACAATCGGAACTTCTCTGCGACAAAACTGCCCCAGCTCCGATTTCAGAAGCGTCGACCTCAACCTGAAAAGGAAGAGCAACATCAGGCTGACGCAACACAGGGGCGGAAGAAAAGCGGCGCTTAAGCTCCCGAAAGGCCTCCACAGCAGCAGGGGACCAATCAGCAACATCAGCAGCACCCTTCTTAGTCAAATCAGTCAATGGTTTAACAACATCAGAAAAACCAGCAATAAATCGACGATAAAAGTTAGCAAAGCCCAAAAATTTCTGAAGACTCTTAAGAGAAGAGGGTTGCGTCCAATCACAAATAGCCTGAACCTTGACAGGATCCATCTCGATGGAAGAGGGGGAAAAAATATATCCCAAAAAGGAAATCTTTTGAACCCCAAAAACGCACTTAGAACCCTTCACACACAAGGAATTAGACCGCAAAACCTGAAAAACCCTCCTGACCTGCTGGACATGAGAGTCCCAGTCATCCGAAAAAATCAAAATATCATCCAGATACACAATCATAAATTTATCCAAATAATCACGGAAAATGTCATGCATAAAGGACTGAAAGACTGAAGGGGCATTTGAAAGACCAAAAGGCATCACCAAATACTCAAAGTGGCCCTCGGGCGTATTAAATGCGGTCTTCCACTCATCCCCCTGCTTAATTCGCACCAAATTATACACCCCACGGAGATCTATCTTAGAGAACCACTTGGCCCCCTTTATGCGAGCAAACAAATCAGTCAGCAGTGGCAACGGATATTGATATTTAACCGTGATTTTATTCAAAAGCCGATAATCAATACACGGTCTCAAAGAGCCATCTTTCTTAGCCACAAAGAAAAAACCGGCTCCTAAGGGAGATGACGAAGGACGAATATGTCCCTTTTCCAAGGACTCCTTTATATATTCTCGCATAGCAGCATGTTCAGGCACAGACAGATTAAATAAACGACCCTTAGGGTATTTACTACCCGGAATCAAATCTATGGCACAATCGCACTCCCGGTGCGGAGGTAATGAACCAAGCTTAGGTTCTTCAAAAACGTCACGATATTCAGTCAAGAATTCAGGAATCTCAGAGGGAATAGATGATGAAATGGAAACCACAGGTACGTCCCCATGCTTCCCCTTACATCCCCAGCTTAACACAGACATAGCTTTCCAGTCAAGGACTGGGTTATGAGATTGCAGCCATGGCAATCCAAGCACCAACACATCATGTAGGTTATACAGCACAAGAAAGCGAATAATCTCCTGATGATCCGGATTAATCCGCATAGTTACTTGTGTCCAGTATTGTGGTTTATTACTAGCCAATGGGGTGGAGTCAATCCCCTTCAGGGGTATAGGAGTTTCAAGAGGCTCCAAATCATACCCACAGCGTTTGGCAAAGGACCAATCCATAAGACTCAAAGCGGCGCCAGAGTCGACATAGGCATCCGCGGTAATAGATGATAAAGAACAAATCAGGGTCACAGATAGAATAAACTTAGACTGTAAAGTGCCAATTGAAACAGACTTATCAAGCTTCTTAGTACGCTTAGAGCATGCTGATATAACATGAGTTGAATCACCGCAATAGAAGCACAACCCATTTTTTCGTCTTAAATTCTGCCGTTCACTTCTGGACAGAATTCTATCACATTGCATATTCTCTGGCGTCTTCTCAGTAGACACCGCCAAATGGTGCACAGGTTTGCGCTCCCGCAGACGCCTATCGATCTGGATAGCCATTGTCATGGACTCATTCAGACCCGCAGGCACAGGGAACCCCACCATAACATCCTTAATGGCATCAGAGAGACCCTCTCTGAAATTCGCCGCCAGGGCGCACTCATTCCACTGAGTAAGCACAGCCCATTTACGGAATTTCTGGCAGTATATTTCAGCTTCGTCTTGCCCCTGAGATAGGGACATCAAGGCCTTTTCCGCCTGAAGCTCTAACTGAGGTTCCTCATAAAGCAACCCCAAGGCCAGAAAAAACGCATCCACATTGAGCAACGCAGGATCCCCTGGAGCCAATGCAAAAGCCCAATCCTGAGGGTCGCCCCGGAGCAAGGAAATCACAATCCTGACCTGCTGAGCAGGATCTCCAGCAGAGCGAGATTTCAGGGACAAAAACAACTTGCAATTATTTTTGAAATTTTGAAAGCAAGATCTATTCCCCGAGAAAAATTCAGGCAAAGGAATTCTAGGTTCAGATATAGGAACATGAACAACAAAATCTTGTAAATTTTGAACTTTCGTGGTGAGATTATTCAAACCTGCAGCTAAACTCTGAATATCCATTTTAAACAGGTGAACACAGAGCCATTCCAGGATTAGAAGGAGAGAGAGAGAGAAAGGCTGCAATATAGGCAGACTTGCAAGAGATTCAATTACAAGCACACTAGAACTGAAAAAAAAAAAAAAAAAATCTTCAGCAGACTTCTCTTTTCTCTCCTTTCTCTGTCAATTAATTTAACCGTTTTTTGGCCGGTCAAACTGTTATGGTTCTCAATGGCAAGAGAACATAGCCCAGCAAACATAAGTACTAGCTCTTGGAAGGATGGAAACTAAACTGACCATGAACTAAACCTGCCGCACAACTAACAGTAGCCGGGTAGCGTTGCCTACGTTTTTTATCCCTAGACGCCCAGCGCCGGCCGGAGGACTAACTAATCCAGGCAGAGGAAAATATAGTCCTGGCTCACCTCTAGAGAAGTTTCCCCGATAGGCAGACAGAGGCCCCCACATATATTGGCGGTGATTTTAGATGAAATGACAAACGTAGTATGAAAATAGGTTTAGCAAAATTGAGGTCCGCTTACTAGATAGCAGGAAGACAGAAAGGGCACTTTCATGGTCAGCTGAAAACCCTATCAAAATACCATCCTGAAATTACTTTAAGACTCTAGTATTAACTCATAACATCAGAGTGGCAATTTCAGATCACAAGAGCTTTCCAGACACAGAAACGAAACTACAGCAGTGAACTGGAACAAAATGCAAAAACAAACGAGGACTAAAGTCCAACTTAGCTGGGAGTTGTCTAGCAGCAGGAACATGCACAGAAAGGCTTCTGATTACAATGATGACCGGCATGGAAGTGACAGAGGAGCAAGGTTAAATAGCGACTCCCACATCCTGATGGAAACAGGTGAACAGAGGGGATGATGCACACCAGTTCAATTCCACCAGTGGCCACCGGGGGAGCCCAAAATCCAATTTCACAACACATTTCACCGTCAATACATGTGGGGGGCAACTATACCTTTGGGGTTAATTCCTCTGGAGGCAAGTGAGGTCTTTGTTTTCTCTGCAGTACTAGTTAGCTCTTAGGCTGGTGCGTGGCGTCTAGAACCAACGTAGGCACGCTCCCTGGCTATCTCTAGTTGCGTTTGTCAGGCGTAGGGCAGCGGTCAGCCCAGGTTCCATCACCCTAGAGCTCGTCCGATATTTATTATACTTTGCTTATCCTGTGCTATCCCTAGCCATTGGGAATTCATGACAGTGAAGTATGTCCCCAGGGTTTCCCGGTGTGTAGATGGTGGATGGTGAGAGGCCCAGAGTAGAATGAGGACACAAGGTTGCAGTCTCTTTACCTTTACTGAAGGCTTCAGCATCCACAGTCCAGGGCACCAGACCACAGGGTAGGCAGAGTCTGGCCAGTTTGGAGGCAAGTCCAGAGTCCCCTTTGTCCAGGTGGAAATCAGTAGCCTTCCCTTGCGCTGTAGTGGTGTAGTCCCTTACTGCCTATGGCTTCACATAAGGTCCTCACAGATGTAATGTCTCTCTCTCTGTCCCCCATATAGGATAGGACAAACCCGTATGACTGGTGGCTTGAGGCTGTTTATAGGGACTCTAGCACGCCCCGGCCTCCATAGGTTGCCACTGTGCCTCCTGGGTGTAGGGTGGACAGGTAACTTGCAATTAGCTGTCCTGCCGGTCTCTGCAGCAAAGCATAAAGGTCATTACTCCCTCGGTGTACTGGCTACCGGGATTCAGTGCCTCAGAAGGAGGCAGCCTGTGCAGGGTTGGTCCCCTTCTGGTATCCTCTCCTTTGCTATGACTTCCTTCACGCTCTCTGCAATATGTTCGGCTTTCTATCCGTCTGTTTCCTAGGAGCTGCGGCACTTTAGGCCACAGGGCTCCTCTCCTTCCTTTCCCTCTGTCTCCCTGACAGGAACTCACTGAACTCTACTTCTCTCCAGATTAGGATGTTTTATAGGGGAGTTCACCTTAAACAGGCTTAGAGCTCCCCCTTCTGGTCTGGAGTGTGTACATGTTGCATGCATTGTGTTACCTGACAAAGAGATCTCCTTCATTGCCTCCTTCATTGCCTCCAAACGTAGCATCACTCTCCCCGAGAGGAAAGCAATACCACTGCGACGACCAGGACCCTGGGGTGCCGCAAATGCATTATACCAGTGATCAGAGTAATAAAAGTTAAAGTCCCATAGAGGGACTATGTAAAAAAGTAAAAAAATAAGTTTTTAAAAATTGTAAAATATAAAAACAAAATCACAAAAGAAAAATATTCTACCGATAAATATATATATTTATGTAAAAACAAAAACAAACAAAAAAAGTGCACATATTTGGTGTCGTTGCATCTGGAATAATTCAATCTATAAAAATATCTCACTTTTTAACCCTTTCAGTGAAGACCGTAAAAATGTCAAAATAAAAAACGTGGCAAAAAACTATGCTTTTTCATCAAACTGCCAAGCAAAAAGTGGAATAAAACACGATCAAAAAGTTAAATGTAAATAAAAATGGTATAGCTGAAAACGTCATCTTGTCCTGTGAAAAACAAGCCATCATACAGCTCAATCGGCGAAATGAAAAAGCTATACTTCTCAGAATACAGTGATGCAAAAACAATTCTTTGTCCTATAAAGTTTTTATTGTGCAAAACCAGCAAAACATGAAAAACAATATAAATGGGGTATCTCTGCAGTCACACTGACTCAAAGAATAAAGCTGCCTTATCACTTTTATAACATGTAGAATGGCATAAAAAAACTCCAATAAACAATTCCTGAATTGTTGTTTTTTGTTCATTCTGCCTCCCAAAAAATAGGAACAGAAAGCAATCAAAAATGTCATGTGCCCGAAAATGGTATAAATAAAAACAACAACTTGTCCTGCAAAAAGCAAGCCATAACATGATTTTGTCAACTGAAATACAGAAAAAATAATAGCTCTTTAAACAGTCAAAACTTTTTTTGTGTGTGTGATAGCAGAGAAACATAAAAAACTATTTAAATTTAGCATTGCTGTGGTTGCATCGACCCAAAGAATAAAGTCATCTGATCAATTATGTCGCACTAGGAACTGAGTAAAAAAATTAATAAAACTAATTCTTCAACTGCTGTTGATTTGTTTATTCTGCTTCCCAAATATCACAGTGAGCTTGACTCACATTTATCCTGCACTCTACACTGAGATCTCACACCGGGGTTTCCATGTAAATCTCTGACATACGTGAATATTCTCTATAATGAGGCAGATGGAAACACTTTGGGCGCTTGACTGGCCTATGATCTGGCGGTTTTATCTTTTTAGGCGTGCACAAACGTGCGGTTGGTTACAGTTTTCTGCACCTCTGAAAAGCCAGACACCGCTAAACAGAGGCCAAATGGAATACACAGTAAATCAGCCTGCATGTTTAGTGAATGGCTCAGTCAGAGGTTTCATGTAAATCACGTGTTTCAAATATTTGGACCCTGATGTAAATGCTGAGCTTTGCCACCTACTGTTAGAATTCATAATGTATTTCTTCAATCTCTCCTAAAAAATATGTTGCATCTTCAGCACCATCACCACTACCACCACCTCCTGTCATTGTCGATGGTAACTCAGAATTTCAGATAGTGAAAATCATGAATTCTCGCTTAGTTCGTCGGTCGCTTCAGTATCTGGTACATTGGTGGGGGTATGGTCCTTAGTAGAGGATGTGGGTACCAGCATCTGACGTCAATTCAGCCAGACTGATCCGGTCTTTTTACGTGACACACCATGATAAACTCGGTTCTGAGATTCTGGAGATCCCTTGTAGAAGGGGAGGTACTGTCACGGGGTTACCGCAACAGAGAGGAGCCTGAAGACAGCAGCGTCTTCTGATTGTTCCTACTCCTGCACAGAAAAGAAGCATGTCACCTTCTTTTTAAATGGTGTTTATTTCTTTTGGCAGAACAGGGGTTAGTCTGACATGTTGGAAGCTTTGGGAGTCTGAGCTCTCAGCTGAGCTCGGTTAGCCACTCCTACCCCTATATAATCTAGGTCCTGATTGAGGCACATCATCAGAGCTAGCTTATACTGCATGGCTTAAAGGAGAGGTATTTTGGTGCTTTGGTTTTTTCCCGTCCTCTACTCCTCAGTGCATTCTTCTGTTATATGTGAGTGAATATTTGTATACCAGGTATTTTCAGGTACCACTTGTCCGTGTTGCCTTGTTCGTCGGGTTGGTGTACTACAGTGTGTGGCAGCTTCTCTCTTCTCTGGGTGGGGGAAGTGAACAGACCCTAGGGCTGATTCAGGACATAGGCTGGAGGCCCTGATATCTTCACCTTTAGAAGTATCCCAGGGAATAGGGCAAGCTACAGCATCCCCTAGCGTTAGGGACATGGAAGGAGCCCCTGATCCCGAGTCACCTGACAGCTGAGTCATGACAATTACATCATAAAGTGACACTGGTCATGAAGGTGAAAATAGGCTGGGGTTGAAGGGGTTAAAAAACCAAAACTGTTAGACATTAACTGCATCTTATGGATGTGCCTTTTCTGGGGCAAATGAGGGCAGATGCTATTAGTCTGGGAGTGGACCAAAGTTCATGGCCCTTTCCAAGGCTATTAATATCAGTCTGTAGCTGTCTGTTTAGCCTTTGCTGGTTATTGAATATAGGGGGACCCCACCTTATTTATGGAGAGGGTCTCCCCTATAACAACCAGTAAGGCTATGCAAACAACTGTGAGCTAATATTAATAGCCTGGGAACCTTTATGGATATTGGCCTATTCCTAGAATATTAATATCAGCTCCCAGCTATCAGCTTTTCCTCAGCTGGTTAAGAAATTATGCTTTTTTTTCATTTATTTTTAAGGTAACCGCAGGTTAAAGACACAGTTTCCCACGCTACAACAGAAGGAGAAGGCTGACAGCACTCGCTCAAGGGAGCGCCCGTTCCATGTCCAGGGAACCGTCCCGGATATTCTACAGTCCAAAAATTGATGAACAGCGCTCCAAACGGGTGTAACGATATCAAAAAGAGTATTTATTTAGCCATAAAATAGCAACGTTTCTACCAGAAACTGGTCTTTTTCAAGCATACCAGACAGTACAAACATGCTAGCTTAAATAGTGTGGATACCACACAGGGCACCAATCACCATCAAGCTGCTAATTGTTAAAAAATGTGCAACAAAATAAACATCAAACAAACACCTCATCACCGATAACTAATGTCATGTAATCTACAATAAAGATAAACGTGAAAATGTTACATATCACAGAAATATTGCTTTGTTTATTTTCACGGACCAATCAAAATCCGGCATCATCGTATCCATAGTGATGTCCCACCAATAGACGTTCGCAAGTTATATTCCTCCAAGCCAATCCGGTACATATAGGGGGCATCGGCACCAAGGAAAAGAAACGTCCAATCTCTCTTTAGTATGTATTCAAGCACACCCTAGGGAACCAATCACAAATTAATTTACATAGTACATCCGTACTTACATCATAGTCCGGCGTCACAGTTCCGGTTCCACCGCTCGGTCGCAGAGCCCGCATCTCCCACACAGAGAGGGCCCACCGTCGTGCCACATGACCGGCCCACCCCCATCACGTGACCGCGATACGGGCGCCCGCCAGATGACACGCAAGCAGATCCCCACACAGCATGAACCGCATGGATGGAACGCAAGCGTGTCAAACTGTGAGTCTGCCCCCATCACATGACCGCGACACAGGCACGCCCATCAGCGAAATAATTATTTCCTCTTTGGGGATGAATTTTTCCTACAGTTGAGAGGCACCGCCATGGGGTCCAATGTGGCCCCAACGTATGCAAACATCTACATGGCGGTGTTTGAGGACAGGTACGTGTACAAATCCAACCTCTGGCACCATGTCAGAGCCTGGTGGCGCTACATTGATGATATTTTTCTGATATGGGATGGCACTCTGGCAGAATTGGACTATGATGTAAGTACGGATGTACTATGTAAATTAATTTGTGATTGGTTCCCTAGGGTGTGCTTGAATACATACTAAAGAGAGATTGGACGTTTCTTTTCCTTGGCGCCGATGCCCCCTATATGTACCGGATTGGCTTGGAGGAATATAACTTGCGAATGTCTATTGGTGGGACATCACTATGGATACGATGATGCCGGACTTTGATTGGTCCGTGAAAATAAACAAAGCAATATTTCTGTGATATGTAACATTTTCACGTTTATCTTTATTGTAGATTACATGACATTATTTATCGGTGATGAGGTGTTTGTTTGATGTTTATTTTGTTGCACATTTTTTAACAATTAGCAGCTTGATGGTGATTGGTGCCCTGTGTGGTATCCACACTATTTAAGCTAGCATGTTTGTACTGTCTGGTATGCTTGAAAAAGACCAGTTTCTGGTCGAAACGTTGCTATTTTATGGCTAAATAAATACTCTTTTTGATATCGTTACACCCGTTTGGAGCGCTGTTCATCAATTTTTGGACAGTTTCCCACGCTGTCACAGCAATGACAGTATGGGAAACGCTGGATGTTCAGGCCTCCCCATTCAGATGAATTAATATGGTCTTGGTTGGGTACTCGAACCAAGCTTTTTGCCAAGGTTAGGCCGAACCTGCAGGACCCGAACATCCACGGATCGCCCATCACTAGCTACGGGTTAATTCTTCATCTTGCAACATTGATTGCACTTTGTGAAGGTTTTCTTTCAACCAGACATAATGATGTTGGTAAGGGATACACAGCATTTCTCAGACTTATTAGTCACAGATTATGCCACCCACAGTGCTGTAGGAAAGTTGCTAAACATTATTTGTAATTCTTCCCAACCAGTCTGTTTCAGTGAGTAGACGCAACATGCTAAATTAAATTCTAATAGAAAATTTCCTTGCACCAATTCTCTGGCAACGTTTCATGACATGCCTCACATTCTCTAAATGTTTGAGAAAAAAAAATTATGTGTGACCTGACATTAAAGTAACATCGCTTTCCTCAATAACCAAACATCACGTAGGATTCTAGAAACAGATACAATTTCTGTTATTTTAAGATGCAAGTACCTAAGGCTTTATCCATACCTGGGTTAGGAATTCCATTTTTAGGTTCTTTCATAGGAGCTGTAAAGAAAAATTCAAGCAGTGATGGATTTAACACATGATAAAAGCTTTTGGCGCCCCATAAATCCCTGACTTATAATCAGTCTGTCAGAGTCCATCAGAGGCCATCATTTTACTAAAAGAAGGCTACATTCTGCACTGTGTTTTTTCGGAGATGTGAACAAAACCTACTGGATGCAATTTTTTACATTTTTGTGATGATCACAACAATGTTTCCCTCTTTTCATATATGTCATTTTTTAATGTAATAAATGCTAAATAAATATTCTATCCATAAGCATACAGTATATATTTGTGTTCTCATCCCCATCTGCCACACCGCTTGTGCTTTACACTTTGACGGTTGACTCTTATCTTCCATTTCTACATTTCCAGCTCCGTCCTGCTGAGCTTCTCTTGTGCTGCACCTGTTCTGTGGAATTCATTGTCCCCTGGGTAATTAGTAATGCACCTAACATATTGGTGCCCCCTAAAAACAATTCTTTATGGAGATCCATGTAACATAACTGTAGTCCATAGCCCCCACACATTTTACACTTTATCACAGATGTCCCTACTACTCTGTCCTCAATTTTCTACCCTTGTCACATCACTGTTGCTTAGATACTTCTTTGGTGACTATTTTTTTTTAACACAATTACACCTCTTTTCATCATTGTCAACACAAGGACAAAATTGTAATTTAAAGCATATTGTGTCACTACTTTTAAAGCGCCCATACACCATAGCTGTCAACCAAACATGTTCATCTGACAGGTATCTCTCCGGACTTTTCAATTTGCAGCTTTCTGCCTATGCACAGTGCAGGCAGAATGCTATTGAGCAATAGTACAGGTGGTGCTACAGGGCTCCTGGATCAATAGTATAGGTTAGACAGAGCTCATCAGGACAGGACTAGCAGAGCTACAGTAGATAAAACAATAATTTTATGAAAGGGTCAGCAAAAAGCCTAGGAAGTGACCCAGTGTTGGAGTCCAGATCTCTGGCCCTTTTTGTTTCCACTTCCTTCAGATTCTGAAGTATAAATAAAGCAGGTAACAGATTTCATTGAACTCTAGTTATCTTATGAATGAGTTCCTCTCTTCATTTGCTTCACTGTTACTTTTTTTGTTATTTTTGTTTTACTTGTTTCTCTCCAATTATAATGTACCGTGGAGTGTGTTGTTGCTAGATCAATAAAGATTATTATAGTTATTATATCATCAATCCTTGTGTCCTATTTATAATCCTTTTAGGTGAATTGTAAATGTACCCTCAATATTACATAGTGGATTTTATAAGACCCTGACAATTAAATATTACCACATGTGGAAATGTGAGAACATTGAAGGGATATGAGATGTTACCTCCTACATCTCGGGCTCTTTCATTTATGTCAATGGCTGATACAGGCTCTCTAGATAGTTTTATCAGCACTTCATCTATCTCATGAATGGCATGATCTTGTAACCCATCAAGAAATACAACTCCGTCAGTGTAAAAATGCAAGAAAAATCCCTCCGAGATGACTTTTCTTAGTAAACACTTGTAGTTCCTGCACTAGAGAGCATCTTTTGTTAAAACCCTATCTTGCATTTTCCTCCGTTATCCAATTGGAAATATATGATAAACCTGACAATTGTCTCATACCTTGTAGACTACTCAATGAGAGCTGTAACCCCCCCATACTCATTAGACTAATGGCGGCAGCACTCACCGTTGTCAACAGGTTTGGTTGACACTCTAATGTGTATCGGGGTCGCCGGCCAACTGATTGTAAGGGAAGATGTCTGTAACATCTATACAATTTAGACTTTCCAAATCAAACCTCACCACTTGTGCCCTTGACCCCATCCCATCCCACTTCCTCCCCAACCTCACCACCACACTAATCCCATCCCTAACCCATCTCTTCAGCCTATCACTAACTTCTGGCACCTTCCCCTTTGCTTTCAAACATGCCACAATCACACCTTGTTAGGGCTAGCGAAACGCACCGAGTATATATAGGTAGCTACAAGGTGCGCTCGCAGCTTGGGGTCCGCTGTGCAGGGACACCTGCTGCAAAGTAATGGTGGATAGACTATAAGTTCACATGTGGGCTAAACTTCACCCCGTGTGAACTGGAAGCGAGCTCTGTTACACAAACTATTACTCTAACTAGGGTTTTGCTTGCTCTGAGACCAGATGCAAAGCCAACGGCTAATTGCCCCCACTGACGCTAGCTGCCAGCCTGAGTGTACAGCCCCAGAACTAAACAGACTCACACCACATATGACTGAGTGGTAGAGTATCCACTGGCATTAGCCAAACACATATGATACTAGTGCATTGCCGTGAGGCCATGCGGCCATGCAAACCTTTTACAGTTGCAGCTCTTCAGGACCTTCCTGGTGCATCAATAGGAGCTGCTACAGGACCTGAGCATGTGACCCCTGATCTCCAATTAGAGGTCCTCCCGTGGGCATGCTCAGTGTGTGAAAAGCAGGACAGAAAAGCCTGCTCGCTATTGACCTGTGCTGGCTACAGAAGCAGAGCCTGGAAAGGCAGCAGTAATCATCCACACAGTTTCTGGCTGAGCCAGATGCTGGGACCGACATCTCCGCTGAGCAGGTTCCTCTGCAGCTGGAGGAGAATGGGAGACCACAGCAGACATGGTTCGAGATTCCCCCTGTGCAGCGGTGGGAAATCGACACTTAACATTACCCCCCCTCCTCCTTGAGCCTCGCTACGCTCAAAAGCAGCAATGAGCAGCAGAGCCCGAATATGCTCCACAGGTTCTGTCCTCTGAGCCGTGACCCTTCCAGTCCACCAGATTGTATTTTTTGCCACGTACCACTTTCCACCCCAATATAGAGTTCACCTCGTATTCATCCGTAGATGAACCCGATGTCCCGGCAGATGACTCGGAAAACCGGGACATATAGACGGGCTTTAAGAGGGAAACATGGAACGTGTCGGTGATACGAAGGCACGGAGGAATAGCCAAACGGTAGACAACAGGGTTAACTTGTTCCAGAACCTTGAAAGGACCAATGTAGCGAGGCGCAAACTTAGTGGATTAAACTCGCAGCCTGATGTTACGGGCGGAGAGCCACACTAAGTCACCAGGAGCGAAGGTCGGAGCGGGGCGCCGGTGTGCATCAGCAGAAACCCTCATTCTCTCCTTGGAGGCCCGAATGGCATCCTGTGTGCGGTCCCAAATGTCCCGTGCCTCCACTGCCCAGTCTGCCACCCTGGAATCAGTGGATGACACGGGCATGGGCACAGGGACACGCAGATGCTGGCCATAATTAAGGAGAAATGGAGTCTGCCCAGTGGAATCGGCTACGTCATTGTTCAGAGCAAATTCTGCCCAAGGTAACAAAGATGCCCAGTCATCCTGCCTAGAAGAGACAAAATGCCCCAGGTATGTCACCAGAGTCTGGTTGGCCCTTTCTACCAACCCATTAGTCTCGGGATGGTATGCGGAAGAGAGACTCAGCTCTATGCTGAGTAAACGACAGAGCTTTCTCCAAAACGGAGATGCAAACTGGGGACCCCGGTCACTGACAATTTTGTCAGGCATGCCATGTAGACGGAAAATATGCTTAATGAAGAACGCCACCAAGGCCCATGCAGAAGGTAACTGTGGAAGCGGCACCAAGTGCACCATTTTAGAAAAATGATGGGTGACTACCCAGATAACGGTGCAGCTACGAGACTTAGGTAAGCCCACCACAAAATCCATCCCAACCATCTCCCAGGGCCTGTCTACCACCGGCAGGTGGTTAAGTACTCCAGCAGGCCGTTGCCGAGGAGACCGATTCTTGGTGCAGGAGACAAACGCCTGAAAATAATCCCTGACATCACGAGCCATATGCGGCCACCAGTATGTCCTCACCAGAAGCTCTAATGTCCTCTTGGTCCCAAAATGTCCACCCACCCTGGACGAATGAGCCCAAGAGAGAACCTCCGGTCGCAAATTTTATGGTACAAAAGTCTTGCCCGGGGGCACAGACTCTAGCAAAACCGGAGCCACGGTTCTCAGGCTCTCAGAAGGGACAATAAGCCAAGGCTCCTCCTCTGATGATGATGATGATGATGATGAAACTACGGAGCGAGAGAGAGCGCTGGCATGAATGTTCTTCTCCCCAGAAAGAAAATGGAGGGTGAAATGGAACCGGGAGAAGAACAGGGACCATCTGGCCTGGCGAGAATTTAGCCGCTGGGCTTTCTGTAAGTATACCAAATTTTTGTGGTCCGTGAAAACTTGGAAGGGAAAGCGAGCCTCCTCCAAGAGGTATCTCCACTCTGAGAAAGCCAACTTAATGGCTAGCAACTCCCTGTCCCCGATGGAATAATTCCTCTCCGCTGGTGAGAAGGTCTTGGAAAAGAAGAAGCAAGGAAGAAGCTTCCAACCTTGAGCATCCTTTTGGAGAAGGACTGCTCCAGCACCAATGGATGAGGCACCCACATCAATTATAAATGGCTTATCTACATTGGGGCGATGTAGGATGAGAGTGCTAGCAAAGTGTGACTTAATCGAGAGAAAGGCCTTAGAGACCTCCTCTGACCACAATTTGGGATTTGCTCCCTTCTTGGTGAGGGCAACCAAGGGAGCTACCAAAGTTGAGAAGTGGGGAATGAACTGGCGATAGTAATTAATGAACCCCATAAAGCAATGCACCGCTTTAAGAGAATGGGGTTCCTGCCAATCTATCACAGCCTGTAGCTGGGCAGGATCCATAGCCAATCCCTGGGCAGAGATGATATAGCCAAGGAAAGGCAAGGACTCCTGCTCAAACACACACTTCTCCAACTTTTTGTAGAGGGAGTTTGCCCGTAAGAGGTCAAAGACTTTGCAAACATCTCTCCGGTGGGAGTCAATATCTGGAGAGTAGATGAAAATATCATCCAGATAGACTACGAACGAGGTAGTGAGCATATCCTGGAAGATGTCGTTCACAAAGTCTTGGAAAATGGCTGGGGCATTACAGAGCCCGAAGGGCATCACCAGATATTCATAGTGATCATCCCTAGTGTTAAAAGCCGTCTTCCATTCGTCCCCTGTTGTGAAATTGGATTTTGGGCTCCCCCGGTGGCCACTGGTGGAATTGAACTGGTGTGCATCATCCTCTCTGTTCACCTGTTTCCATCAGGATGTGGGAGTCGCTATTTAGCCTTGCTCCTCTGTCACTTCCATGCCGGTCAACATTGTAATCAGAAGCCTTTCTGTGCATGTTCCTGCTGCTAGACAACTCCCAGCTAAGTTGGACTTTAGTCCTTGTTTGTTTTTGCATTTTGTTCCAGTTCACAGCTGTAGTTTTGTTTCTGTGTCTGGAAAGCTCTTGTGATCTGAAATTGCCACTCTGATGTTATGAGTTAATACTAGAGTCTTAAAGTAATTTCAGGATGGTGTTTTGATAGGGTTTTCAGCTGACCATGAAAGTGCCCTTTCTGTCTTCCTGCTATCTAGTAAGCGGACCTCAATTTTGCTAAACCTATTTTCATACTACGTTTGTCATTTCATCTAAAATCACCGCCAATATTTGTGGGGGCCTCTGTCTGCCTTTCGGGGAAATTTCTCTAGAGGTGAGCCAGGACTATATTTTCCTCTGCCAGGATTAGTTAGTCCTCCGGCCGGCGCTGGGCGTCTAGGGATAAAACGCAGGCTACGCTACCCGGCTACTGTTAGTTGTGCGGCAGGTTTAGTTCATGGTCAGTTTAGTTTCCATCCTTCCAAGAGCTAGTTCTTATGTTTGCTGGGCTATGTTCTCTTGCCATTGAGAACCATAACAGTTTGACCGGCCCAAAAGGGTTAAATTAATTGACAGAGAAAGGAGAGAAAAGAGAAGTCTGCTGAAGATTTTTATTTTTTTTTTTTCAGTTGTAGTGTGCTTGTAATTGAATCTCTTGCAAGTCTGCCTATATTGCAGCCTTTCTCTCTCTCTCTCCTTCTAATCCTGGAATGGCTCTGTGTTCACCTGTTTAAAATGGATATTCAGAGTTTAGCTGCAGGTTTGAATAATCTCACCACGAAAGTTCAAAATTTACAAGATTTTGTTGTTCATGTTCCTATATCTGAACCTAGAATTCCTTTGCCTGAATTTTTCTCGGGGAATAGATCTTGCTTTCAAAATTTCAAAAATAATTGCAAGTTGTTTTTGTCCCTGAAATCTCGCTCTGCTGGAGATCCTGCTCAGCAGGTCAGGATTGTGATTTCCTTGCTCCGGGGCGACCCTCAGGATTGGGCTTTTGCATTGGCTCCAGGGGATCCTGCGTTGCTCAATGTGGATGCGTTTTTTCTGGCCTTGGGGTTGCTTTATGAGGAACCTCAGTTAGAACTTCAGGCGGAAAAGGCCTTGATGTCCCTATCTCAGGGGCAAGACGAAGCTGAAATATATTGCCAGAAATTCCGTAAATGGGCTGTGCTTACTCAGTGGAATGAGTGCGCCCTGGCGGCGAATTTCAGAGAGGGTCTCTCTGATGCCATTAAGGATGTTATGGTGGGGTTCCCTGTGCCTGCGGGTCTGAATGAGTCCATGACAATGGCTATCCAGATCGATAGGCGTCTGCGGGAGCGCAAACCTGTGCACCATTTGGCGGTGTCTACTGAGAAGACGCCAGAGAATATGCAATGTGATAGAATTCTGTCCAGAAGTGAACGGCAGAATTTTAGACGAAAAAATGGGTTGTGCTTCTATTGCGGTGATTCAACTCATGTTATATCAGCATGCTCTAAGCGTACTAAGAAGCTTGATAAGTCTGTTTCAATTGGCACTTTACAGTCTAAGTTTATTCTATCTGTGACCCTGATTTGTTCCTTATCATCTATTACCGCGGATGCCTATGTCGACTCTGGCGCCGCTTTGAGTCTTATGGATTGGTCCTTTGCCAAACGCTGTGGGTATGATTTAGAGCCTCTTGAAACTCCTATACCCCTGAAGGGGATTGACTCCACCCCATTGGCTAGCAATAAACCACAATACTGGACACAAGTAACTATGCGGATTAATCCGGATCACCAGGAGATTATTCGCTTTCTTGTGCTGTATAACCTACATGATGTGTTGGTGCTTGGATTGCCATGGCTGCAATCTCATAACCCAGTCCTTGACTGGAAAGCTATGTCTGTGTTAAGCTGGGGATGTAAGGGGACGCATGGGGACGTACCTGTGGTTTCCATTTCATCATCTATTCCCTCTGAGATTCCTGAATTCTTGACTGAATATCGTGACGTTTTTGAAGAACCTAAGCTTGGTTCATTACCTCCGCACCGGGAGTGCGATTGTGCCATAGATTTGATTCCGGGTAGTAAATACCCTAAGGGTCGTTTATTTAATCTGTCTGTGCCTGAACATGCTGCTATGCGAGAATATATAAAGGAGTCCTTGGAAAAGGGACATATTCGTCCTTCGTCATCTCCCTTAGGAGCCGGTTTTTTCTTTGTGGCTAAGAAAGATGGCTCTTTGAGGCCGTGCATTGATTATCGGCTTTTGAATAAAATCACGGTTAAATATCAATATCCGTTGCCACTGCTGACTGATTTGTTTGCTCGCATAAAGGGGGCCAAGTGGTTCTCTAAGATTGATCTCCGTGGGGCGTATAATTTGGTGCGAATTAAGCAGGGGGATGAGTGGAAAACCGCATTTAATACGCCCGAGGGCCACTTTGAGTATTTGGTGATGCCTTTTGGTCTTTCAAATGCCCCTTCAGTCTTTCAGTCCTTTATGCATGACATTTTCCGTGATTATTTGGATAAATTTATGATTGTGTATCTGGATGATATTTTGATTTTTTCGGATGACTGGGACTCTCATGTCCAGCAGGTCAGGAGGGTTTTTCAGGTTTTGCGGTCTAATTCCTTGTGTGTGAAGGGTTCTAAGTGCGTTTTTGGGGTTCAAAAGATTTCCTTTTTGGGATATATTTTTTCCCCCTCTTCCATCGAGATGGATCCTGTCAAGGTTCAGGCTATTTGTGATTGGACGCAACCCTCTTCTCTTAAGAGTCTTCAGAAATTTTTGGGCTTTGCTAACTTTTATCGTCGATTTATTGCTGGTTTTTCTGATGTTGTTAAACCATTGACTGATTTGACTAAGAAGGGTGCTGATGTTGCTGATTGGTCCCCTGCTGCTGTGGAGGCCTTTCGGGAGCTTAAGCGCCGCTTTTCTTCCGCCCCTGTGTTGCGTCAGCCTGATGTTGCCCTTCCTTTTCAGGTTGAGGTCGACGCTTCTGAAATCGGAGCTGGGGCGGTTTTGTCGCAGAGAAGTTCCGATTGCTCCGTGATGAGACCTTGTGCTTTTTTCTCGCGTAAATTTTCGCCCGCCGAGCGGAATTATGATGTTGGGAATCGGGAGCTTTTGGCCATGAAGTGGGCTTTTGAGGAGTGGCGTCATTGGCTTGAGGGGGCTAGACATCAGGTGGTGGTATTGACTGACCACAAAAATCTAATTTATCTTGAGTCCGCCAGACGCCTGAATCCTAGACAGGCGCGCTGGTCGTTGTTTTTCTCTCGGTTTAATTTTGTGGTGTCCTACCTGCCGGGTTCTAAGAATGTTAAGGCGGATGCCCTTTCTAGGAGTTTTGAGCCTGACTCCCCTGGTAATTCTGAACCTACAGGTATCCTTAAGGATGGAGTGATATTGTCTGCCGTTTCTCCAGACCTGCGGCGGGCCTTGCAGGAGTTTCAGGCGGATAGACCTGATCGTTGCCCACCTGGTAGACTGTTTGTTCCTGATGATTGGACCAGTAAGGTCATTTCTGAGGTTCATTCTTCTGCGTTGGCAGGTCATCCTGGAATCTTTGGTACCAGGGATTTGGTGGCAAGGTCCTTCTGGTGGCCTTCCTTGTCTCGAGATGTGCGAGGCTTTGTGCAGTCTTGTGACGTTTGTGCTCGGGCCAAGCCTTGTTGTTCTCGGGCTAGTGGATTGTTGTTGCCCTTGCCTATTCCGAAGAGGCCCTGGACGCACATCTCGATGGATTTTATTTCGGATCTTCCTGTTTCTCAGAAGATGTCTGTCATCTGGGTGGTGTGTGATCGTTTCTCTAAGATGGTCCATTTGGTTCCCCTGCCTAAGTTGCCTTCTTCTTCTGAGTTGGTTCCTCTGTTTTTTCAAAATGTGGTCCGTTTGCATGGTATTCCGGAGAATATCGTTTCTGACAGAGGTACCCAATTCGTGTCTAGATTTTGGCGAGCATTCTGTGCTAGGATGGGCATAGATTTGTCTTTCTCGTCTGCTTTCCATCCTCAGACTAATGGCCAGACCGAGCGGACGAATCAGACCTTGGAGACATATTTGAGGTGTTTTGTGTCTGCAGATCAGGATGATTGGGTTGCTTTTTTGCCTTTAGCGGAGTTTGCCCTCAATAATCGGGCCAGCTCTGCCACCTTAGTGTCTCCCTTTTTCTGTAATTCGGGGTTTCATCCTCGATTTTCTTCTGGTCAGGTGGAATCTTCGGATTGTCCTGGAGTGGATGCTGTGGTGGAGAGGTTGCATCAGATTTGGGGGCAGGTAGTGGACAATTTGAAGTTGTCCCAGGAGAAGACTCAGCTTTTTGCCAACCGCCGGCGTCGGGTTGGTCCTCGGCTTTGTGTTGGGGACTTGGTGTGGTTGTCTTCTCGTTTTGTCCCTATGAGGGTTTCTTCTCCCAAGTTTAAGCCTCGGTTCATTGGCCCGTACAAGATATTGGAGATTCTTAACCCTGTGTCCTTCCGTTTGGACCTCCCTGCATCTTTTTCTATTCATAATGTTTTTCATCGGTCATTATTGCGCAGGTATGAGGTACCGGTTGTGCCTTCCGTTGAGCCTCCTGCTCCGGTGTTGGTTGAGGGCGAGTTGGAGTACGTTGTGGAAAAAATCTTGGACTCCCGTGTTTCCAGACGGAAACTCCAGTATCTGGTCAAATGGAAGGGATACGGTCAGGAGGATAATTCTTGGGTGACTGCCTCTGATGTTCATGCCTCCGATTTGGTCCGTGCCTTTCATAGGGCTCATCCTGATCGCCCTGGTGGTTCTGGTGAGGGTTCGGTGCCCCCTCCTTGAGGGGGGGGTACTGTTGTGAAATTGGATTTTGGGCTCCCCCGGTGGCCACTGGTGGAATTGAACTGGTGTGCATCATCCTCTCTGTTCACCTGTTTCCATCAGGATGTGGGAGTCGCTATTTAGCCTTGCTCCTCTGTCACTTCCATGCCGGTCAACATTGTAATCAGAAGCCTTTCTGTGCATGTTCCTGCTGCTAGACAACTCCCAGCTAAGTTGGACTTTAGTCCTTGTTTGTTTTTGCATTTTGTTCCAGTTCACAGCTGTAGTTTTGTTTCTGTGTCTGGAAAGCTCTTGTGATCTGAAATTGCCACTCTGATGTTATGAGTTAATACTAGAGTCTTAAAGTAATTTCAGGATGGTGTTTTGATAGGGTTTTCAGCTGACCATGAAAGTGCCCTTTCTGTCTTCCTGCTATCTAGTAAGCGGACCTCAATTTTGCTAAACCTATTTTCATACTACGTTTGTCATTTCATCTAAAATCACCGCCAATATTTGTGGGGGCCTCTGTCTGCCTTTCGGGGAAATTTCTCTAGAGGTGAGCCAGGACTATATTTTCCTCTGCCAGGATTAGTTAGTCCTCCGGCCGGCGCTGGGCGTCTAGGGATAAAACGCAGGCTACGCTACCCGGCTACTGTTAGTTGTGCGGCAGGTTTAGTTCATGGTCAGTTTAGTTTCCATCCTTCCAAGAGCTAGTTCTTATGTTTGCTGGGCTATGTTCTCTTGCCATTGAGAACCATAACAGTCCCCCTCATGGATGCGAATCAGGTTGTAAGCACCCCGCAGATCTAATTTAGTAAATACCCTTGCTCCCCGTAGCCTATCAAAGAGCTCAGATACCAGGGGTAGTGGGTACTTATTCTTAACGGTGATGGCGTTAAGACCCCTGTAGTCTATACATGGATGCAGTTCTCCACTCTTCTTCTGCACGAAGAAGAACCCAGCCCCTGCAGGTGACACTGACTTCCTAATGAATCCTCTTGCCAGATTCTCTCGGATATAGTGGGACATTGCCTCTGTCTCCGGAAGACATAATGGATAGACTCGACCCCGGGGAGGCTCTGCACCAGGCAAGAGGTCAATAGGACAGTCATAGGGAAGGTGATGCGGAAGGGTCTCCGCAGCCCTTTTGGAGAACACGTCCGCATAGGGCCAATAGTGCTTGGGGAGAGAGGAAAGATCTACCTCAGTTGTAGCAACCTGAATGCACTCCCACTGCCATCTACCCTCACAGGATTTACTCCATCCCAGAATTCTCCCTGAAGACCACTCTATATGAGGAGAGTGGTAGCATAGCCATGGTATCCACAACAGGACCTCATCAATTCCCTCAGGAATGACTAATAGGGAAATAATCTTCTGATGAGATGGAGACATGGAAAGAGTGAATTAAATGGTTTGATGTGTCATCTGTGAGGGTAGCGTCGACCCATTTACCACTCGAACTGTCACAGGCTTGGCGAGCATCACCAGGGGTATGGCGTGTTGTTGGGCGAAAGCACAAGACATAAAATTGCCCTCCGCCACAGAATCCACGCAACCATACCATAAGAGTGGATGGGCCAATAGTAATTGTCCCCTTGAAGGACAATTTGGAGGAAAACGTCACCGTGTCCCCGACCGCTGAGAACACTTGGAGGCAAGGTGTCCTGACTGCCGGCAAACATGACAGACCTTAAGTGCACGAGCGGTCTGGGACTTAGATCCCGCTCCTGACACATACATGGCCTCATGTGACTTGAACGCCTGGACCGGAGATTCCAGAGGTTTGGCGAAGGTGGGAGCCAGCCGAAACCTCTGCCTACTCTGGGCTCGCTCCAACCTTCGCTCGGCAAAACGAAGGTCGATGCGAGTTGATACAGCTATGAGCTCCTCCAGTGTGGCGGGAATCTCCCTAGTGGCCAAAGCGTCATTCAAAATACCAGTACTCCAGCTCAGAGGCTAAAGTCCGGAAATGGACGGCAAAATGGCTGACCATGGATGAGCCTTGTGTCAGTGCCAGCAGTTGGAGCGCAGTAGCATGGGTGACTCGAGGTCCTAAAAAGACCTGTTTCAGAGTGCTCAAAAACCGAGGAGCACTCTGCACCACATGATCATCGCGCTCCCACAGCGGTGTAGCCCACTCCAACGCCCTGTCCGACAGAAGAGAAATTATGAATCCCACCTTTGCCCACTCTGTGGGAAAACGTGCAGCCAGGAGCTCGAGGTGTATACCGCACTGGCTCACGAAACCACTACAGGTTTTACTGTCACCAGAGTATTTCTCTGGCAGCGGGAGGTGGGATAAGGTCGGAACAGAGGTGACAGTGGGTAAAGCTGCTGCAGCCACACTAGCAGCCTGAACAGCTATTGCGGTAAAATCCACAGCTGAGGTTGCACGCTCGAGAGCCGCCATCCTGCCCTCCAGTTGCTGGATGTGCCACTGCAGTCGCTGTTCATTCACCATTACTTAGCCAGATCCTGGAGCTAGTATACTGTTAGGGCTAGCGGAACGCACCGAGTATATATAGGTAGCTACAAGGTGCGTTCGCAGCCCGGGGTCCACCGTGCAGGAACACCTGCTGAAAAGTAATGGTGGATAGACTATAAGATCATACGTGGGTTAAGCTTCACCCCCTGTGAACTGGAAGCGATCTCTGTTACCTCACAGAGTCGCGCCGTAAACAAACTATTACCCTAACTAGGGTTGTGCTTGCTCTGAGACCAGATGCAAAGCCAACGGCTAATTGCTCCCACTGACGCTAGCTACCTGCCAGAGTGTACAGCCCCAGAACTAAACAGACTCACACCATATATGACTGAGTGGTAGAGTATCCACTGGCATTAGCCAAACACATATGATACTAGCGCATAGCCGTGCGGCCATGCAAACCTTTTATAGTTGCAGCTCTTCAGGACCTTCCTGGTGGACCAATAGGAGCTCCTACAGGACCTGAGCATGTGACCCCCGACCTCCAATTAGAGGTCCTCCCGCGGGCATGCTCAGTGTGTGAAAAGCAGGGTTTAGTCCCAGAAAAGCCTGCTCGCCGTTGACCTGTGCTGGTTAGAGAAGCAGAGCCTGGAAAGGCAGCAGTAACCATCGGCACAATATCAGGTCGAGCCAGATGCTGGGACCGACATCTCCGCTGAGAAGGTTCCACTGCAGCTGGAGGAGAATGGGAGACCGCAGCAGACATGGTTCGATATTCCCCCTGTGCAGTGGTGGGAACTCGACACCTAACACACCTATCCTCAAAAAGCCATCCCTTGACCCAAGCACTATGTCCAGCTATCGCCCCATATCTTTGCTCCCATTTGCTTCTAAATTCCTTGAGCATTACGTCCATGCTGAACTTTCCCATCACTTTGCATCTAACTCTCTCTTTGACAACCTACAATATGGCTTCCGTCCCCACTAGTGTTGAGCATTCCGATACCGCAAGTATCGGATATCGGCCGATACTTGCGGTATCGGAATTCCGATACCGAGATCTGATACTTTTGTGGTATCGGGAATCGGAATCGGAAGTTCTCAGTGTATGGTTCCCATTGTCTGAAGGAGAGGAAACTCTCCTTCAGGCCCTGGGATCCATATCCATGTAAAAAATAAAGTATTAAAATAAAAAATAGGGATATACTCACCCTCTGACGCGCCCTGGTAGTAACCGGCAGCCTGCTTTGCTTAAAATGAGCGCGTTCAGCACCTTCCATGACGTCACACCTTCTGATTGGTCGCGTGCCGCTCATGTGACCGCCACGCGACCAATCACAAGCCGTGACGTCATTCTCAGGTCCTAAATTCCTAGAATTAGGAATTTAGGACCTGAGAATGATGTCACGGCTTGTGATTGGTCGCGTGGCGGTCACATGAGCGGCACGCGACTAATCAGAAGCCGTGACGTCATGGAAGGTGCTGAACGCGCTCATTTTAAGCAACGGAAGCTGCTGGTTAACAGCGGTAAGGTGCAGGGGCCTCCGGACAGGTGAGTATATCAATATTTTTTATTTTAATTCTTTATTTTACACATTCATATGGATCCCTGGGCCTGAAGGAGAGTTTCCTCTCCTTCAGACCCTGGGAACCACCAGGATACCGTCCGATACTTGGTGTCCCATTGACTTGCATGGGTATCGGGAATCGGAATCGGCGAGATCCGATACTTTGCCGGTATCGGCCGATACTATCCGATACCGATACTTTCAAGTATCGGACTGTATCGCTCAACATTAGTCCCCACCATTCCACTGAGACTGCCCTAACCAAAATTACGAGCGACTTACTTACAGCAAAAGCTAACAGACAATTCTCTATACTCCTTCTAGACCTATCCTTTCCCTTCGACATAGTTGACCACTGCCTCCTACTACAGATCCTCTCTTCCTTTGGTGTCAAAGATTGCCCTATCTTGGATCTCTTCATACCTTACCATCTGCACATTTAGCGTTTCATCTCGCCCCTCTCTGTTGGTGTCCATCAAGGCTCTGTCCTAGGGCGCTTACTCTTCACAATCTATACACATGGCCTGGGACAAATCATAAGGTCCTATGGTTTCCAGTACCATCTATACACTGATGACACTCAGATCTACCTCTCTGGCCCAGATGTCACCTCTCTGCTCTCCAGAATCCCAGTCTATCAGCCATATCCTCCTTCCTCTTCTCTCGCTTCCTCAAGCTCAATGTGGCCAAATCTGAGCTAATTATCTTTCCTGCATCTCGCATATCTTCCCTACCTGATTTATCTATCAAAATAAATGAAATCACACTTTCCCCTGTCCCCAAAATCCGCTGCCTCGGAGGAACCCTTGACTCTGCCCTGTCCTTCAAACCGCACATCCAAGCTCTCGCTACCTCCTGTCGCCTCCAGCTCAAAAATATTTCCAGAATCCATCCTTTCCTCAACCTTCACTCTACCAAAATGCTTGTGAATGTCCTAATCATCTTCTGCCTCGACTACTGCAACACCCTCCTCTGTGGCCTACCTTCTAACACTCTCGCACCCCTCCAGTCCGTCCTTAACTCTGCTGCCTGACTAATTAATCTCTCTCCTCGCTACACTCCTGCTTCCCCTCTTTGCAAATCCCTTCACTGGCTCCCAATTTCCCAGCGTATCCAGTTTAAACTACTAACACTGACCTACAAAGCTATCCATAACCTTTCTTCTCCATATATTTCCAAACTAATCTCTCAATATCTTCCCTCACGTAATCTCCGGTTCTCCCAAGACCTCCTTCTCTCCTCTATGCTTATTCGCTCCTCACCCATTCGCCTCCAAGACTTCTCCCGAATATCCCCCATCCTCTGGAATTCTGTGCCCCATAACGTCCGGTTATCCACTACATTTGGATCCTTCAAAAGAAACCTGAAAACCCACCTCTTCAAAGAAGCTTACAGCCTGTAATGACTACACGGCCACCTCAACACCATCGGAGCTACGGCAACCCTCAACCTACTGTCTCCTTCCCCATAATTATGTGGAATGTAAGCCCGCAAGGGCAGGGTTCTCTTCCCTCTGTATCAGTCTGTCATTCTTAGTTTATTTACTGTAAGTGACATTTGTATTTTCTTGTACCCCCTTCTCATGTGCAGCACCATGGTATTAATGGTGCTATATAAATAAATAATAATAATAATAATATTTCCTATATTTTTACTACGAGAGATCTTCTTTAAAGTGATCCAAGCCAGCCATTTAAAGTGGGATCTACTTCCAAGTATAATGTGCATATGGGCAGCCCAACAGCCTAGAGTTGAGGACAGAATGTTTGGTCACATTGGAGGTCAACATGCTTCATCCCATTTTTCCCAAAATTAACATGCACACTAGGCCAGTCTGTTTCCATGATTATGCGTGCTCAGTGGAATAATTACTGACCGCTATATACCATCTAGGACTGGCTTAAACCTGTCCATGGAAGTAAAATTTCTACCTTCTTCATAGAGTTATTTTGACCTTTCTTGGCCTCCAATATTTTTCAAAGGGCTTCTTCACTTTGGACCATCATTGTTTTGCTAGATGGGATCCTTGATAAAAATAAAGCAGAATACATAGTTCACCCTTGCTGGAACCCTATCATCAACTATAATATTGGAGCAACGAGGCAGTAGCTATTCAGTTCTTCTGCAACACCACCACAAGGCAATGAAGCATTAGTCAATGCCTGTTATTTATCAATGGTTTGTCTACATATTTCAGAATAGGACAGTTCCTTCATTAAGGGAGATGTAATTTCAATCACTTTCTACTCTGACAAAGACAAGAGGATCCTAAAGAGAGAACCCTTATCTATTAACTGAAAATTGAAAGTGGATATAAGAATATGGGTTTTCCAAACTAGACAAAATAGAAATCTTCCTCCTTAATGTGAGTGACTATGATATATTGGAACATTCCTAGTAGACCCATTATTGACTTGTCATCTCCAGATGCCTCCAGTTCCCAGAAGTTTGAAGGAAACCAGTGAATGAAACCATGAATGATAAATGTAAGTTCTTCCTTGGAAACCTTTGAAAATGATTGACCTGAGAAAAATCCACCTTTTTATACAAGCCTCAGAACAACGGCAGACAATTATCCTTGAGTGACAGTCGCTCCGACCATCAATATAAGGTTCCTTGGCAACTGGTGTCAATATTTAACATGGGTTTTTTTTTCTTGGTCTTTTCATACGACCACTGAAAGTAGACATTGTGGGACATCATTCTAGTTGTCAGCATAAAACATGGTTTAACCGTAGCTGAAGGCTACCTATAGAAGAGTGATCTACAGGGTTTATAGTCCATGGCAGGGGCTTAGTACTTCTTATGTTGGATGACTGTTTTTTGGAATATAAAGCGCTAATTTCTAAATAAAATATAAGTCTATGGTAGATCCTTTTTTAAGGCAAGCCCGAAGTGTCATGCATCAATAAACTCGCCATAGATGTAACATAGCGTACAAGATCTATTGTTCTTCAGTTTAGAAATCCAATCTATTTTTTCTTCTTTATAAGTCAGTGGGATATGTAGCAGTCCCTATAAATTTTATATTGTTAAAAAATGCCAATAAATATCTAAGGCAGCTACACAAGAGTGCATTAAAGTTTGTTATAGACTTCCTCATCCCCGGTCTCTGGTCCGGCAGTTCCATTTCTAGTTTGTGCTCAACAAAGGAAAACACATTCTGTGTCGAAGAGTCACATTTTTCTCTTTCACTTTTATAGCCTATTTGTAGAATTATATTATTCCGGTTATTTACAGACATCACCAAGTGGTGCTCAGGATTTATTATTAAGTGGGTGCTCTGCTCAATTTTTTAATTTCACAGCGGCAAGCCATGGCTATCCACCCTGCAGCCAATCAGCGACTGCAGAGGGTTGAGTCCAAGGTTGGGTAAGCTTTTTTATTTATTTATTTTCACCAAAGTTTGCCACTGTCAAATTTAAAAACTGAGTGGAGAACTCCTCCGTATTCCACAAAAGTGGATAATCAAACAATATTGGAAGACACAGAATGCAAAAAAGGTTCAGCAGAAATGGGGAGAAAAATTTGCAATACATCCATCCACCAACTAGGCTAAAAATATATTGAAAAATACATTTGTTTATTTATTACATTTAAATGCAATTTTAAATTTATGCATAAGTAAAAAATAAATACATGAATGTATTAAATAAAAAACATAACATCATGAAAGAACAACTATATACAGGTGCTTCTCACAAAACTAGAATATCATCAAAAAGTTAATTTATTTCAGTTTTTCAATACAAAAAGTGAAACTCATATATTATATATAGTCATTACAGACAGAGTGATCTATTTCATGTGTTTATTTCTGTTAATGTTGATGATTATGGCTTACAGCCAATGAAATCCCAAAAAGTCATTATCTTCGTAAATTAGATTGATTAAAAAAAAACACCTGCAAAGGCTTCCTAAGTGTTTAAAAAGTTCTGTTAGTCTGTTTCTGTAGCTCCACAATCATGAGGAAGACTGCTGACTTGACAGATGTCCAGAAGGCATCATTGACACACTCCACAAGGAGGGTAAGCCACAAAAGGTAATTGCTAAAGTAGCCGGCTGTTCATAGAGTGCTGTATCCAAGCATATTAATGGAAAGTTGAGTGGAAGCAAAAAGTGTGGTAGAAAAAGGTGCCCAAGCAACCGGAATAACCGCAGCCTTGAAAGGATTGTTAAGAAAAGGCTATTCAAAAATTTGGGGGCGATTCACAAGGAGAGGACTGCTGCTGAAGTCATTGCTTCAAGAGCCACCACACAAAGATTTTCCAGGACATGGGCTACAAATGTTGCATTCCTTGCGTCAATCCACTCATGACCAATAGACAACGCCAGAAGCGTCTTACCTGGGCCCAGGAGAAAAAGAACTGGACTGTTGCTCAGTGGTCCAAGGTGTCGTTTTCAGATGAAAGTAAATTTTGCATTTCATTTGGAAATCAAGGTCCCAGAGTCTGGAGGAAGAGTGGAGAGGCCACAATCCAAGCTGCGTGAGGTCTAGTGTGAAGTTTCCACAATCAGTGATGGTTTGGGGAGCCGTGACATCTGCTGGTGTAGGTCTACAGTGTTTTATCAAGACCAAAGTCATCGCAGCCGTTTACCAGGACATTTTAGAGCACTTCTAGCTTACTTCTGCCAACAAGCTTTTTGGAGATGGAAATTTCATTCTCCAGCAGGACTTGGTACCTGTCCACACTGCCAAAAGTGCCAATACCTGGTTTACAACCAACAGTATCACTGTGCTTGATTGGCCAGCAAACTCGCCTGACCTTATCCCCCCTAGAGAATCTATGGGGTATTGTAAAGAGGAAGTAGAGAGACACCAGACCCAAAAATGCAAACAAGCTGAAGGCTGCTGTTATGACCCCAATGGCAGAGGGTCTCAGGAATAAATACCAAGTCTGCAAACACAAATAAACAGCTCATAGGGCAGTGGTAACTGGGCTGACCATATATCTAATCCTAGCACCACAAATAGCAGTAGCCGGGGAACGTGCCTACGTTGGTTCTAGACGTCTCGCGCCAGCCGGAGAACTAACTAACCCTAGAAGGGAAAAGAAAGACCTTTCTTGCCTCCAGAGAAAAGACCCCAAAAGTTGGATACAAGCCCCCAACAAATAATAACGGTGAGGTAAGAGGAAAAGACAAACATAAGAATGAGCTAGGTATTTAGCAAAGAGAGGCCCACTAGCTAATAGCAGAATATAGTAAGATGACTTATATGGTCAGCAAAAACCCTATTAAAATATCCACGCTGGATATTCAAGAACCCCCGAACCGACTAACGGCCGGGGGGAGAACACCAGCCCCCTAGAGGTTCCAGCAAGGTCAGAACTCACATTTAGTACAAGCTGGACAAAAATAGAAGCAAAGCAAATAACCCAAAAAACAAAGAAGCAAGACTTAGCTTAATTTTGCAAGAACCAGGACCAGCAGACAGGAGCAACAGAAGGATCTGATTACAACGATGCCAGGCACTGGACTAAGGATCCAGGAAGTTTATATAGCGACACCCCTGGACTAACGACCCAGGTGAGTGCCAAACTGAAGAAAGACAATCCCAGAGTCATATCACTAGTGACCACAAGAGGGAGCCAAAAAGTCTAATTCACAACAGTACCCCCCCCTTAAGGAGGGGTCACCGAACCCTCACCAAGACCACCAGGACGATCAGGATGAGCAGCGTGAAAGGCACGAACTAAATCGGCCGCATGCACATCAGAGGCAACCACCCAGGAATTATCCTCCTGACCATAGCCCTTCCACTTGACCAGATACTGAAGCCTCCGCCTGGAGAGACGAGAATCCAAGATCTTCTCCACCACGTACTCCAACTCGCCCTCAACCAACACCGGAGCAGGAGGCTCAACAGAAGGAACCACAGGTACAACGTACCGCCACAACAAAGACCTATGGAACACGTTGTGAATGGCAAACGACACCGGAAGATCCAAGCGAAAGGACACAGGATTAAGGATTTCCAATATCTTGTAAGGACCGATGAAGCGAGGCTTAAATTTAGGAGAGGAGACGTTCATAGGAACAAATCGAGAAGACAGCCATACCAAATCCCCAACACGAAGTCGGGGACCCACACCGCGGCGGCGGTTGGCAAAACGCTGAGCCTTCTCTTGTGACAACTTTAAGTTGTCCACCACATGATTCCAGATCTGCTGCAACCTATCCACCACAGAATCTACCCCAGGACAGTCAGAAGGCTCCACATGTCCCGAGGAAAAACGAGGATGGAAACCAGAGTTGCAGAAAAATGGCGAAACCAATGTAGCGGAACTAGCCCGATTATTAAGGGCAAACTCAGCCAACGGCAAGAAGGTCACCCAATCATCCTGATCCGCAGAAACAAAACACCTCAAATAAGCCTCCAGAGTCTGATTAGTTCGCTCCGTTTGTCCATTAGTCTGAGGATGAAAGGCAGACGAAAACGACAAATCAATGCCCATCCTAGCACAAAAGGATCGCCAGAACCTGGAAACAAACTGGGATCCTCTGTCAGACACAATATTCTCAGGAATGCCGTGTAAACGAACCACATTCTGAAAGAACACAGGAACCAGATCGGAAGAGGAAGGCAGCTTAGGCAAAGGCACCAAATGGACCATCTTAGAAAAGCGATCACATACCACCCAGATGACAGACATGCCCTGAGACACCGGGAGATCTGAAATGAAATCCATGGAAATGTGTGTCCAAGGCCTCTTCGGGACAGGCAAGGGCAAGAGCAACCCGCTGGCACGAGAACAGCAAGGCTTAGCTCGAGCACAAGTCCCACAGGACTGCACAAACGACCGCATATCCCGTGACAAGGAAGGCCACCAAAAGGACCTAGCCACCAGATCTCTGGTGCCAAAAATTCCCGGATGCCCTGCCAACACCGAGGAATGAACGTCGGAAATGACTCTGCTGGTCCACTTATCAGGAACAAACAGTCTGTCAGGTGGACAAGAGTCAGGTCTACCAGCCTGAAATCTCTGCAACACACGTCGCAAATCCGGAGAAATGGCTGACAAGATAACTCCCTCTTTAAGAATACCAACCTGTTATGACCCCAATGGCAGAGGGTCTCAGAAATAATTACTAAGTCTGCAAGCACAAAAAACCAGCTCCTAGGGCAGTGGCAACTGAGCTGACCATATATCTAATCCTAGCACCACAAATAGCAGCAGCCGGGGAATGTGCCTACGTTGGTTCTAGACGTCTCGCGCCAGCCGGAGAACTAACTAACCCTAGAAGGGAAAAGAAAGACCTTTCTTGCCTCCAGAGAAAAGACCCCAAAAGTTGGATACAAGCCCCCAACAAATAATAACGGTGAGGTCAGAGGAAAAGACAAACGTAAGAATGAGCTAGGTATTTAGCAAAGAGAGGCCCACTAGCTAATAGCAGAATATAGTAAGATGACTTATATGGTCAGCAAAAACCCTATCAAAATATCCACGCTGGATATTCAAGAACCCCCGAACCGTCTAACGGCCCGGGGGGAGAACACCAGCCCCCTAGAGCTTCCAGCAAAGTCAGGAATCACATATAGTACAAGCTGGACAAAAATAAGAGCAAAGCAAATAACCAAAAAACAAAGAAGCAGGACTTAGCTTAATTTTGCACGAACCCGGACCAGCAGACAGGAGCAAACAGAAAGGATCTGATTACAATGATGCCAGGCACTGGACTAAGGATCCAGGAAGTTTATATAGCTACACCCCTGGACTAACGACCCAGGTGGGTGCCAAACTGAGGAAAGACAATCCCAGAGTCATATCACTAGTAACCACAAGAGGGAGCCAAAAAGTCTAATTCACAACAGTACCCCCCCCTTAAGGAGGGGCCACCGAACCCTCACCAAGACCACCAGGGCGATCAGGATGAGCAGCGTGAAAGGCACGAACTAAATCGGCCGCATGCACATCAGAAGCAACCACCCAGGAATTATCCTCCTGACCATAGCCCTTCCACTTGACCAGATACTGAAGCCTCCGTCTGGAGAGACGAGAATCCAAGATCTTCTCCACCACGTACTCCAACTCGCCCTCAACCAACACCGGAGCAGGAGGCTCAACAGAAGGAACCACAGGTACAACGTACCGCCGCAACAAAGACCTATGGAACACGTTGTGAATGGCAAACGACACCGGAAGATCCAAGCGAAAGGACACAGGATTAAGGATTTCCAATATCTTGTAAGGACCAATGAAGCGAGGCTTAAATTTAGGAGAGGAGACCTTCATAGGAACAAATCGAGAAGACAGCCATACCAAATCCCCAACACGAAGTCGGGGACCCACACCGCGGCGGCGGTTGGCAAAACGCTGAGCCTTCTCCTGTGACACCTTTAAGTTGTCCATCACATGATTCCAGATCTGCTGCAACCTATCCACCACAGAATCTACCCCAGGACAGTCAGAAGGCTCCACATGTCCCGAGGAAAAACGAGGATGGAAACCAGAGTTGCAGAAAAATGGTGAAACCAAAGTAGCGGAACTAGCCCGATTATTAAGGGCAAACTCAGCCAACGGCAAGAAGGTCACCCAATCATCCTGATCTGCCGAAACAAAACACCTCAAATAAGCCTCCAGAGTCTGATTAGTTCGCTCCGTTTGTCCATTAGTCTGAGGATGAAAGGCAGACGAAAACGACAAATCAATGCCCATCCTAGCACAAAAGGATCGCCAGAACCTGGAAACAAACTGGGATCCTCTGTCAGACACAATATTCTCAGGAATGCCGTGTAAACGAACCACATTCTGAAAGAACACAGGAACCAGATCGGAAGAGGAAGGCAGCTTAGGCAAAGGCACCAAATGGACCATCTTAGAAAAGCGATCACATACCACCCAGATGACAGACATGCCCTGAGACACCGGGAGATCTGAAATGAAATCCATGGAAATGTGTGTCCAAGGCCTCTTCGGGATAGGCAAGGGCAAGAGCAACCCGCTGGCACGAGAACAGCAAGGCTTAGCTCGAGCACAAGTCCCACAGGACTGCACAAATGACCGCACATCCCGTGACAAGGAAGGCCACCAAAAGGACCTAGCCACCAGATCTCTGGTGCCAAAAATTCCCGGATGCCCTGCCAACACCGAGGAATGAACCTCGGAAATGACTCTGCTGGTCCACTTATCAGGAACAAACAGTCTGTCAGGTGGACAAGAGTCAGGTCTACCAGCCTGAAATCTCTGCAACACACGTCGCAAATCAGGAGAAATGGCCAACAAGATAACTCCCTCTTTAAGAATACCAACTGGTTCTGCGACTCCAGGAGAGTCAGGCACAAAGCTCCTTGAAAGAGCATCAGCCTTCACATTCTTTGAACCTGGTAAACACGAGACCACAAAGTCAAATCGGGAGAAAAACAATGACCAGTGGGCCTGTCTAGGATTCAGGCGTTTAGCAGACTCGAGATACATCAAATTTTTGTGATCAGTCAAGACCACCACACGATGCTTAGCACCCTCGAGCCAATGACGCCACTCCTCAAATGCCCACTTCATGGCCAGCAACTCCCGATTGCCAACATCATAATTCCGCTCAGCAGGCGAAAACGTCCTAGAGAAGAAAGCACATGGTCTCATTACCGAGCAATCAGGGCCTCTCTGCGACAAAACGGCCCCTGCCCCAATCTCAGAAGCATCCACTTCGACCTGAAAGGGAAGTGAGACATCAGGCTGGCACAAAACAGGCGCCGAAGTAAACCGGCGCTTCAACTCTTGGAATGCCTCCACGGCTGCAGGAGCCCAGTTAGCAACATCAGAACATTTCTTGGTCATATCCGTCAAAGGTTTAACAACGCTAGAAAAATTAGTGATAAAACGACGGTAGAAGTTAGCAAAACCCAAGAACTTCTGAAGACTCTTAACTGACGTGGGTTGAGTCCAATCATGAATAGCTCGGACCTTGACTGGGTCCATCTCCACAGCAGAAGGGGAAAAAATAAACCCCAAAAAGGGAACCTTCTGTACTCCAAAGAGACACTTTGAGCCCTTAACAAACAAAGCATTCTCATGCAAAACCTGAAACACCATCCTGACCTGCTCCACATGTGAGTCCCAATCTTCAGAGAAAACCAGAATATCATCCAGATAAACAATCATAAATTTATCCAGATACTTCCGGAAAATATCATGCATAAAGGACTGAAACACTGAGGGAGCATTAGAGAGCCCAAAAGGCATCACCAAGTACTCAAAATGACCTTCGGGCGTATTAAATGCTGTCTTCCATTCATCTCCTTGCTTAATGCGCACAAGGTTGTACGCACCACGAAGATCTATCTTGGTGAACCACTTGGCACCTTTAATCCGGGCAAACAAGTCCGACAACAGAGGCAAAGGATACTGAAATTTAACAGTGATTTTATTCAGAAGCCGATAGTCAATACAAGGTCTCAAAGATCCGTCCTTCTTGGCCACAAAAAAGAATCCCGCACCAAGAGGGGAAGAGGATGGACGGATATGCCCCTTCTCCAGAGACTCCTTGATATACAAACGCATTGCGGCATGCTCAGGTACAGACAGATTAAATAGTCTTCCCTTAGGAAATTTACTACCTGGAATCAAATCTATGGCGCAGTCACAGTCCCTATGAGGAGGCAGAGCACTGGACCTGGACTCGCTGAATACATCCTGATAATCAGACAAATACTCAGGAACTTCCGAAGGAGTAGAGGAAGCAATAGACACCGGCGGGGAATCAGCATGAATTCCCTGACAGCCCCAACTTGACACAGACATAGCCTTCCAATCCAAGACTGGATTGTGGGTCTGTAACCATGGCAGACCCAAAACGACCAAATCATGCATTTTATGCAGAACAAGAAAACGAATCACCTCCCGATGTTCAGGAGTCATGCACATGGTTACCTGCGTCCAAAACTGCGGTTTATTTTCCGCCAATGGCGTAGCATCAATACCTCTAAGAGGAATGGGATTTACCAACGGTTCAAGAACAAAACCACAGCGCTTGGCAAATGACAGATCCATAAGACTCAGGGCAGCACCTGAATCCACAAACGCCATAACAGGGTAAGAAGACAATGAGCAAATTAAAGTCACAGACAAAATAAATTTAGGTTGCAAATTACCAATGGCGACAGGACTAACAACCCTTGTTAGGCGTTTAGAGCATGCTGATATAACATGTGTAGAATCACCACAGTAAAAACACAACCCATTCTGACGTCTTTGATTTTTCCACTCATTTCTAGTCTGAATTCTATCACATTGCATTAAATCAGGTGTTTGTTCAGACAACACCACCAGAGGATTAGCGGTTTTGCGCTCCCGCAAACGCCGGTCAATTTGAATAGCCAGCGCCATGGAATCATTCAGACTTGTAGGAATGGGGAAACCCACCATCACATTCTTAATGGCTTCAGAAAGGCCATTTCTGAAATTTGCGGCCAGAGCACACTCATTCCACTGAGTAAGCACGGACCATTTCCGAAATTTTTGGCAATACACTTCAGCTTCATCCTGGCCCTGAGAAATAGCCAGCAAGGCTTTTTCTGCCTGAACTTCAAGATTGGGTTCCTCGTAAAGCAATCCGAGCGCCAGAAAAAACGCATCAATATTTGCCAATGCCGGATCTCCTGGCGCTAGCGAGAAAGCCCAATCCTGAGGGTCGCCCCGTAAAAAAGAGATAACAATTTTAACTTGCTGAGCTGAATCTCCAGATGAACGGGGTCTCAGAGATAGAAACAATTTACAATTATTCCTGAAATTCCTAAACTTAAATCGGTCTCCAGAAAACAGTTCAGGAATAGGTATTTTAGGTTCAGACATTGGACTCCTGGTAACAAAATCTTGTATGCCCTGCACACGAGCAGCAAGCTGGTCTACACTTGTAATCAAGGTCTGGACATTCATGTCTGCAGCAAGCACAAGCCACTCAGAGGTAAAGGGGAGGAAGAGAGGAAAAAAAAAAACAAAAAAAACCTCAGAATTTCCTTTCTTATTATCCCACTTCTGCAATGCATTAAACATTCAATGTTGGCCTGGCATACTGTTATGACCCCAATGGCAGAGGGTCTCAGAAATAATTACTAAGTCTGCAAGCACAAAAAACCAGCTCCTAGGGCAGTGGCAACTGAGCTGACCATAAATCTAATCCTAGCACCACAAATAGCAGCAGCCGGGGAACGTGCCTACGTTGGTTCTAGACGTCTCGCGCCAGCCGGAGAACTAACTAACCCTAGAAGGGAAAAGAAAGACCTTTCTTGCCTCCAGAGAAAAGACCCCAAAAGTTGGATACAAGCCCCCAACAAATAATAACGGTGAGGTCAGAGGAAAAGACAAACGTAAGAATGAGCTAGGTATTTAGCAAAGAGAGGCCCACTAGCTAATAGCAGAATATAGTAAGATGACTTATATGGTCAGCAAAAACCCTATCAAAATATCCACGCTGGATATTCAAGAACCCCCGAACCGTCTAACAGCTCGGGGGGAGAACACCAGCCCCCTAGAGCTTCCAGCAAAGTCAGGAATCACATATAGTACAAGCTGGACAAAAATAAGAGCAAAGCAAATCACCAAAAAACAAAGAAGCAGGACTTAGCTTAATTTTGCACGAACCCGGACCAGCAGACAGGAGCAAACAGAAAGGATCTGATTACAACGATGCCAGGCACTGGACTAAGGATCCAGGAAGTTTATATAGCTACACCCCTGGACTAACGACCCAGGTGGGTGCCAAACTGAGGAAAGACAATCCCAGAGTCATATCACTAGTAACCACAAGAGGGAGCCAAAAAGTCTAATTCACAACACCAACCGGTTCTGCGACTCCCGGAGAGTCAGGCACAAAGCTCCTTGAAAGAGCATCAGCCTTCACATTCTTTGAACCTGGTAAATACGAGACCACAAAGTCAAAACGGGAGAAAAACAATGACCAGCGGGCCTGTCTAGGATTCAGGCGTTTAGCAGACTCGAGATACATCAAATTTTTGTGATCAGTCAAGACCACCAAACGATGCTTAGCACCCTCGAGCCAATGACGCCACTCCTCAAATGCCCACTTCATGGCCAATAACTCCCGATTGCCAACATCATAATTCCGCTCAGCAGGCGAAAACTTCCTCGAGAAAAAGGCACAAGGTCTCATCACAGAGCAACCAGGGCCTCTCTGCGACAAAACGGCCCCTGCCCCAATCTCAGAAGCATCCACTTCAACCTGAAAGGGAAGTGAGACATCAGGCTGGCACAAAACAGGCGCCGAAGTAAACCGGCGCTTCAACTCCTGGAAAGCCTCCACGGCTGCAGGAGCCCAGTTAGCAACATCAGAACCTTTCTTGGTAATATCCGTCAAAGGTTTAACAATGCTAGAAAAATTAGCAATAAAACGACGGTAGAAGTTAGCAAAACCCAAGAACTTCTGAAGACTCTTAACTGACGTGGGTTGAGTCCAATCATGAATAGCTCGGACCTTGACTGGGTCCATCTCCACCGCAGAAGGGGAAAAAATAAACCCCAAAAAGGGAACCTTCTGTACTCCAAAGAGACACTTTGAGCCCTTAACAAATAAAGCATTCTCACGCAAAACCTGAAACACCATCCTGACTTGCTCTACATGCGAGTCCCAGTCATCAGAAAAAAACAGAATATCATCCAGATAAACGATCATAAATTTATCCAGATACTTCCGGAAAATATCATGCATAAAGGACTGAAACACTGAAGGAGCATTAGAGAGCCCAAAAGGCATCACCAAGTACTCAAAATGACCTTCGGGCGTATTAAATGCGGTTTTCCATTCATCTCCTTGCTTAATGCGCACAAGGTTGTACGCACCACGAAGATCTATCTTGGTGAACCACTTGGCACCTTTAATTCGGGCAAACAAGTCTGACAACAGAGGCAAAGGATACTGAAATTTAACAGTGATTTTATTCAAAAGCCGATAGTCAATACAAGGTCTCAAAGGTCTGTCCTTCTTGGCCACAAAAAAGAATCCCGCACCAAGAGGGGAAGAGGAAGGATGGATATGCCCCTTCTCCAGAGATTCCTTGATATACGAACGCATTGCGGTATGCTCAGGTACAGACAGATTAAATAGTCTTCCCTTAGGAAATTTGCTACCTGAAATCAAATCTATGGCACAGTCACAGTCCCTATGAGGAGGCAGAGCACTGGACCTGGACTCGCTGAACACATCCTGATAATCAGACAAATACTCAGGAACTTCCGAAGGAGTAGAGGAAGCAATAGACACCGGCGGGGAATCACCATGAATACCCTGACAGCCCCAACTTGACACAGACATTGCCTTCCAATCCAAGACTGGATTATGAGTCTGTAACCATGGCAAACCCAAAAAGACCAAATCATGCATTTTATGCAGAACAAGAAAACGAATCACCTCCCGATGTTCAGGAGTCATGCACATGGTTACCTGTGTCCAAAACTGCGGTTTATTTTCCGCCAATGGCGTAGCATCAATACCCCTCAGAGGGATAGGATTAACCAACGGCTCAAGAACAAAACCACAGCGCTTGGCAAATGACAGATCCATAAGACTCAGGGCAGCACCTGAATCCACAAACGCCATAACAGGGTAAGAGGACAATGAGCAAATTAAAGTCACAGACAAAATAAATTTAGGTTGCAAATTACCAATGGCGACAGGACTAACAACCCTTGTTAGGCGTTTAGAGCATGCTGATATAACATGTGTAGAATCTCCACAGTAAAAACACAACCCATTCTGACGTCTATGATTTTTCCGCTCATTTCTGGTCTGAATTCTATCACATTGCATCAAATCAGGTGCTTGTTTAGACAACACTACCAGAGGATTAGCGGTTTTGCGCTCCCGCAAACACCGGTCAATTTGAATAGCCAGCGCCATGGAATCATTCAGACTTGTAGGAATGGAGAAACCCACCATCACATTCTTAATGGCTTCAGAAAGGCCATTTCTGAAATTTGCGGCCAGAGCACACTCATTCCACTGAGTAAGCACGGACCATTTCCGAAATTTTTGGCAATACACTTCAGCCTCATCCTGGCCCTGAGAAATAGCCAGCAAGGCTTTTTCTGCCTGAACCTCAAGATTGGGTTCCTCGTAAAGCAATCCGAGCGCCAGAAAAAACGCATCAATATTTGCCAATGCCGGATCTCCTGGCGCTAGCGAGAAAGCCCAATCCTGAGGGTCGCCCCGTAAAAAAGAGACAACAATTTTAACTTGCTGAGCTGAGTCTCCAGATGAACGGGGTCTCAGAGATAGAAACAATTTACAATTATCCCTGAAATTCCTAAACTTAAATCGGTCTCCAGAAAACAGTTCAGGAATAGGTATTTTAGGTTCAGACATAGAACTACTGGTAACAAAATCTTGTATGCTTTGCACACGAGCAGCAAGCTGGTCCACACTTGTAATCAAGGTCTGGACATTCATGTCTGCAGCAAGCTCAAGCCACTCAGAGGTAAAGGGGAGGAAGAGAGGGAAAAAAAAACAACTCAGAATTTCCTTTCTTATTATCCCACTTCTGCAATGCATTAAACATTCAATGTCGGCCTGGCATACTGTTATGACCCCAATGGCAGAGGGTCTCAGGAATAAATACCAAGTCTGCAAACACAAAAAACCAGCTCATAGGGCAGTGGTAACTGGGCTGACCATATATCTAATCCTAGCACCACAAATAGCAGTAGCCGGGGAACGTGCCTACGTTGGTTCTAGACGTCTCGCGCCAGCCGGAGAACTAACTAACCCTAGAAGGGAAAAGAAAGACCTTTCTTGCCTCCAGAGAAAAGACCCCAAAAGTTGGATACAAGCCCCCAACAAATAATAACGGTGAGGTAAGAGGAAAAGACAAACATAAGAATGAGCTAGGTATTTAGCAAAGAGAGGCCCACTAGCTAATAGCAGAATATAGTAAGATGACTTATATGGTCAGCAAAAACCCTATTAAAATATCCACGCTGGATATTCAAGAACCCCCGAACCGACTAACGGCCGGGGGGAGAACACCAGCCCCCTAGAGCTTCCAGCAAGGTCAGAACTCACATTTAGTACAAGCTGGACAAAAATAGAAGCAAAGCAAATAACCCAAAAAACAAAGAAGCAAGACTTAGCTTAATTTTGCAAGAACCAGGACCAGCAGACAGGAGCAACAGAAGGATCTGATTACAACGATGCCAGGCACTGGACTAAGGATCCAGGAAGTTTATATAGCGACACCCCTGGACTAACGACCCAGGTGAGTGCCAAACTGAAGAAAGACAATCCCAGAGTCATATCACTAGTGACCACAAGAGGGAGCCAAAAAGTCTAATTCACAACAGGCTGCTATCAAAGCAACCTGGGCTTCCATAACACCTCAGCAGTGCCACAGGCTGATCACCTCCATGCCATGCTGCATGAGGCAAGTGGGGTAATATTTGTCACCTTTGTATTGTCAGGTGAAATCAAGCCCAGCGGTTAGTAATGATGAGGTGTCTGTAATATGCCTCTCCATTACTAACCTCATAGTCCTTTATTTGAAATATAAATCCACACCCTGTTTCACAAATTTATTTAAAAATAACAAACAGTGTTATACTCACTCATTCCACTGAAGTCATTGTCTCCTGTAAAAAACAGAAAATTATAAGCAACCATGATGCTCAACTTATGCCCATTTCATTGAAACCCATGTCTCCTATAAAAAAAGAAAAATAATAAACAACCATATCCCTCACCTATCCGAACTGAAGCTAATCCAGAATGTCCCACGATGATTCGGATGATTTGGGGAGCAGTCACATCAGTGACCACTCTCCTCGTCATGCGGCTTACACTGACAGGAGTGATTTCACAATGGATGTTCAGACCCCCATTCATCTGAAGACCCATGCACGACCCATTTTTATTGCTCTTACTGAGGGAAGGAGGTTGTTGGGCAAAATCTCGCTATACATGACTCCATCCATCCTCCCTTCAATACAGTGCAGTCGTTCTGTCACCTGTGCAGAAAAGCACCCCCAAAGTATGATATTTCGCTCCCCAATCCTTCATGGTTGGATGGTGTTCTTGGACTTGTACTCATCCTTCTTCTTCCTCCAAACACAGTGAGTGGAGTTGATACCAAGAAGTTCTATTTAGTCTAATCTGACCACATAACCTTCTCCCATGTCTCCTTTGGATCATTCAGATGGTCATTGGCAAACGTCAAATGGGTCTGGACAAGTGCTGGCGTGAGCAGGGGGACCTTGCGTGCCCTGCAGGACGTTAATCCATGACAGCATAGTGTGGTACTAACGGTAATATTTGAGACTCTGGTCCCAGCTCTCTTCAGGTCATTGACTAGGTCCTCCTGTGTAATTCTTGGCTGATTCCCGACCTTTCTCAGAATCATCCTTACCCCACGAGGCGAGATCTTGCATGGAGCCTCAGATCGAGGAAGATTGACAGTAATCTTGTGTTTCTTCTATTTTCTAATAACTGTGCCAAGAGCTCACCAAAAAAGTTTGCCTTCTCACCAATCTTCTTGCCCATTCTCTTGAAGCCTATCCAAGCTTTGTGCAAGTCTACAATTTTATCCTTGGTATCCTTAGACAGCTCTTTGGTCTTGGTCATGGTGGAGAGGTTGGGTTGTGATTGAGTGTGTGGACAGGTGTCTTTTATATAGGTAGCAAGTACAAACAGGTGCAATTAATACAGGTAATGAGCTCAGAGTGGGAGGGCTTATACTTATTTCATGCAATAAAATGCAATTTAATTATGTAATAATCATAAAATGTGATTTTCTATTATTTTTAGATTCCGTCTCTTACAGGTGAAGTGTACCTATGATAAAAATTACAGACCTCTCCATTCTTTGTAGGTGGGAAAACTTGCAAAATCGGCCAACATAACATAGCATCTTTTTTTTCCAGTATATATAGAACAATATATTATTTTTTCTCTAAAATGATTTTCCTGGACAGCTCAGAATTCTTAAGTTCCTTTGAGACTGACAAACTTTACAGCTGTATTTGCTGTAGTGACCAGAGATTGGCCCAAGGGGACACAGAAAATACTGTGAAAGTTTAATTGTTGGTTACTGAACATCTTTACTGGAAATGTCTGGACAAATGTAATCTTCATTTCAGGTTCTTATATTACTGGTATTAGGAATCAGTAAGTTGTCACGTGGAGTCTCCGACACCATAATTAAGGCTCTCATTAGACTGGAGTAGGCCGAACCCACAGATATCGACCGGTTTGGCCGACAGTCTAATGTGTGTGGACACATTGTCAGGTGAGATAAGGATCCAATATGTCTGATTTCGGACTTCCGATCCTTTTATTTTCCCTGAGATAAGCCATTACTGGGGATGTCTGGCATTGGCTTTCTTGTAGAGAACACTTATTTTGGAGATTTAAGCCTCCATTATTAGAGTCCATGCAAAATGGCATTACGGCATACTTTGACCCTACATAACGGCATACTGTGTCTTTATGGGTCCACATTACAAACCCATAGACAATTCATGTTCTGCTATATGGTGCCTCTCTGGTCAGTGCTTTAAGAAAAACATACCTAGCTTGGGGCTCTTAGTTCAGGACAGTAGACCCGTCATTGGGAATTGCAGCCATAACATGACCATGAAATGATGGAGCTATATGATTATGCGAATGCACCCTAATAAGGAGCATGCCACAATTTTTTCCTAAATTCTCTGGTCAAGTGCCTTTAACACTCAAGCTATCCATAACCCAAGGCACATTGGGAAAAATGGAGACACTCGTCTAGAAAACCGACCATCGATGCGGTCTACCAGAAGAGGCCAAACATGCACTATATTTTCAAGCACTGCTCTGACGTTGGCCATGAAAAATTCAATGGTCTCTTAGATCTGGATCTGGCTCACTTCATGCAACTGCAATTCTCTGAAACGCAACGATGTTCCTGGTCTGAAATGTGGATCAAGAAGGAGCAAGCAGAAATCGGGAGGCAGGAAAGTGGTAAGCTCTTTTTGCGGCAAACCCTTAGCAGGCCAGCTTCATAAAAGTCATCCATGATATAGCTTTGTCTATGAGCTTCAATAAAGATGGTTAGTGCAACTTTTTTGGGGGGGGCAAAAATCATTTTTATTTTAGCCGTAATTGAAGAATAGACCCTAAGAGGATGTCGGTATATCCACATAGTAATTAACAACCTGTCATTGAAGCACCTGACACTGCACTTTGCTTGCATGGGGATGAGTTGCAATACCAAGAGCGGCCCATTGACATAAGTGGCGCGGTTTCTGAAAGGAAAACAGACTAGTGATGAGCTAGTGTACTCGTTGCTCGGGTTTTCCTGAGCTCGCTCGGGTGACCACCGAATATTTATGACTGCTCGGAGACTTAGTTTTCATCTCGGCAGCTGAATGATTTACAGCTACTAGCCAGCCTGAGTACATGTGGGGATTCCCTAGCAACCAGGCAACCCCCACATGTACTCAGCTTGACTAGTAGCTGTAAATCATTCAGCTGCCATGATGAAAACTAAATCTCCGAGCAGCCATAAATAGAGGTCGCCCAAGCGAAAACGAGTACACTTGCTCATCACTAAAACAGACCCTTTTGTCCCCATTTTACACAAGTTTACAAAAGAATATGATTAACGATTATTGCTCACAATGAGATGATTCATAAACCATATAAACAAGACAGCAATGACCACTCAAAGCGGAGGCAAATAAAACACAGCTTTAATAAATCATATAAAACCAGAGAACATTGGCACACAGGCGATCACATTATTTATGGAGGAGTAGTCTAATTCTGTGGGATTGTTTCTTTTTTTTTCCACTTGTTATATAAAAGTAATGGAAACCAGACCTTATAAAATTGAAACTTTCCTATTTCGGGATAAGACAATAAAATAACAGGATGTGATTATCATTACCATTTTATAGGCATAATAAATGCTCTTTAATGAGCAAACATTTAATGGATGGATACCGAATTTTCTCACTATCCGGTTGCTAAATTTAGGATGGAAGCTGTCAGCCATGGAATCACGGAATGTGACGTATCTGCACATAATATTGCAGGAAAGCATTAAAAGATATATAAAAAAACAAACTATGGCTACTTTCTTCCAAAAACAGTGCCACCTTTGTCTGCAGGTCATGTGAGGTATTGCAGCTCAGCTCTGATTAAGTGAGTAGGGAAGATGCTTTTTAAGGAAGAAAGTAGCCATGTATTTTTTATAATCCTGGACATTTTTCTATAGATAAAGTATAATAAAAAGTAGTCCAATAGTTCCAGTATTTACCATTCTCTTGGACTACCCTGCTACAAGTGAAGGGACCTACCTGCAACACCTTTAGGAGAGGTTGTGAGATTAAAGGGGTTTACCCAAGTTATATGAAACTTTGCAGAGAGGCAGGTGCAGTGCTAAAACTACTAAATAATACTGTCTCCGTTCCGGCGCTGCCTCCCCGCTGCATCTGCAGCCAATCATTGTCCTGGCGGTATATGGTCCAAGACAGCTAAGTTTAGTGATTGGCTGTAGGCGTCAGGTAGGGTGTACGGGCTATGATGTCCGCAACCAATGTATACAGGACACCGTCTGGGATGTATGTATTATTTAGTTCTTAGCAGTGCAGCTGCATCTATGCAGGGTTTTACCAAACTATGACAACTCCTTTAAGTATTTTCCAGTTCTGAAAAATTGATGCATGAGAGACTGTGAGAGTGGGCACAGGTCTATACCTGGACGGCCATCAAAGTGCTTGACTGGACTCGGGCATGGAGTAACTAAAGCCTTTGTAGTCATAGAGATTTTGAAAACAGAATGTGCACCCCAGAAAGAAGGTTGATGCAGTCCCAATAATTTGGTGTTGTCGGTATTTAAATATTGGTGTCCTATTTGTGGACAGGTCATCAATATGAGATCCAAGAAAATCGGACACCTGGAACCCTCACCGATCAGTTGTTACAGGATCAACTAAGGGGGTAGCAACTGTCGGACCCCTACAGATCTCCTATTGATAACCTTTTTATGGTCATAGAATCATAGAATGTTAGAGTTGTTATGGACCTCCAGGGTCATCGTGTCCAACCCTGTTATGATTTTCCCAATGGCAGGGAAATCAAAATAACAACGGACTAGCTCTCGGGTGATGGGAACTAAAGTGACCGTTACCTGAACCTGACACGACACTGGAAGTAGCCGGGGAGTGTTTCCTACGATGCCCTAGACACCACGCGCCAGCCGGAGATCTAACTACCCCTATCAGCGGAATATACAGGCCTGCCTTACCTCCAGAGATGAACCCCAAAAGGAGATAGCAGGCCCCCCCACAGATATTGACGGTGAGCTAAGAGGAAATGACATACGTAGGATGAACAGCAGATTTAGCACAGTGAGGTCCGCTTACTAGATAGCAGAAGTACAGGAAAGAGTCACTTCACGGTCAACTTCAAAACACTACTCAAAAACACCATCCTGAAATTACTTTAAAACTCCAGTGACAACTCATGCCACTGGAGTGGCAATTTCAGTCCACGAGAGCTTCCAGCTACAGAGAGTCACATTGCAAATAGCTGGACAAAAATAGCATTAACTAGAAACAAAATTCAACTTAGCTGAACAGGATCTTGAGGCAGGAGAATGCAACAGAATGCTACTGATACATTGTTGGCCGGCATCGGACCAGCAGCCAAGCAGCCTTAAATAGGAAACTCCCCTAATGGGTGTCAACAGGTGATCAAGGATAGAAGAAGGCAAATAAGTGGCAATACCATAAAACACCACCGGGGGAGCCCACAAACAGAATTCACAACACAACCCCCTGCCCAATGCAGGATTCACTAAACCATCTCCGACAGATGTCTGTCCAGCCTCTGTTTGAAGACTTCCATTGAAGGAGAACTCACCACCTCTCGTGGCCGCCTGTTCCACTCATTGATCACCCTCACTGTCACAAAGTTTTTTCTAATAAGTATCTAATCTGTATCTTCTCCCTTTCAGTTTCAGCCCATTGCTTTTCATTTTTCCATGTGCAAATGAGAATAATGATGATCCCTCTACACTGTGACAGCCCTTCAGATATTTGTAGACAGCTATTCAATATGGAAGTCCAAGGCAACAATCATAATGTCTAGCTTGCTTATGCTGTGGTACGGAAGAACCTCCTTTAGATTCATATTGGCCCATGGGTTCAGGTAAGAGCTACCAGTCACCTTGCTTGTCTACCAGGCCGTAACTATAGACTGTGAACAATTGCTAAAAATCAGGGGCAGACACACCACTGGTGCAACCCAAAAGGTAAGGGGACCCACTTATATCTCCAAGGAGCAAGGAGCTTGTATCACAGACACAAAGAGGGGCCCATTTAATGTTGCACAGGAACCCTCTTCTGTCTATGTCCTCTCTAAAGCTGCTCAGTCGTTCAAGAGACTGTGCCAAACAAATGTGAGAGCAACCACCAAGCTGTGTAACTCATCAAGTCTGCAACCCTCAGACTTGTGCTCCACTTAAAGTGACAGTAACTACCAAGATGACTGCTTTTGAGAAAAATGAATATTCTTCTTTGCTCAAAAGTGCGTGAATGTGTGCTTTCGGAAAATCCTTGTATAGCATACCGTTCTCAGGTTGTGTTTCATTGGAGAGTGCCCACTTTTTTTAAGCTATATTACAGCTTGTTGCACCTTGAAAACACTGAGTGAGCAGCTTGTAGGAGCAAGGACAGAAAGGCAGCAGAGCTCTTGATCTGAACCCGCAGTCCAAATCCTCTTATGAGGACGGCTAAGAAGAGAGCCAGAAATTACTCAACACTTGTCCAATATTGCTGGATTATCTGGATACAAAATATTCATCCACACTAGGTCTCTTTGACACAAGGTAATTCGTCTCCTCGGAGGATACCTTGCGTCCAGTTATGCGTCTATTATTTTCCCAACAACTTCAAAGCAAAAAGATTATTTTCTGCTGGTTCCTTTAGAAATCACCGTTAATCGCATTACACTCTGGAATTAGGTTGTCCATGATAAGGACATTTGATCTTGCAGGACAGCTGACACGTTGTAGACAGAGGCAAGGTCAGACTGTCCTAGATTCATACAGCTGTCATGCTGGTCGAGGGCGGGGGCGCTGTCATTGAAGGGAAATCATAATGCATTGATTATTTAAAAAAAAAAATGATGATAAATCCTCATGAGTGACTGCGGCTCCCACTGCTATGACCAGATGATAAAATTACCTTAAGTCAAGGCAATGAAGTTCTGCATATAGATACTATGAAATTACCATTGTCAAGGTGATGAAGTTCTGCATACAGATTGTTACGGCTAGCGGAACGCACAGAATAAATAGAGATGTTTTTATTGATATTGGTGCGTTCGCAGCCCGGGGTCCACCGTGCAGGAGTACCTGCTGCTTGCAACGGCGGCACGATATGGCGGTATGGACTAACTCAGTTACTTCACCGAGTAGTCGTGAAAGAAAAGCGCTGTGCCCTGTTAGGCTTCACAGAGGCACAGGCTAACTGCCCACACAGAGAGCAGTCAGTGGTCACGCATGCACACAAAACTCCTCGCCGGAGGTGCCAGCATTCTAGGGGCTTATTTCAGCCGGGTCCCTGAACATATTCAAACACAAACTCCTCGCCGGAAGTGCCAGCATTCTAGGGGCTTATTTCAGCCGGGTCCCTGAACATATTCAAACACAAACTCCTCGCCGGAGGTGCCAGCATTCTAGGGGCTTATTTCAGCCGGGTCCCTGAACACATACTCTCATGACCACACTGGCGCAAAGCACTTAACAAAGAACAATACTAGCGCATGGCCGTGCGGTCATGCGAACCTTAAATAGCTGCAGCACGTACAGGACCTTCCTAGAAGGACCAATGAGAAGCTACACCAGAGCGTGAGCACCTACAGGACCTTCCTGAAGGAGCCAATGACCTTAGCTGCAGTATCAGATCATGTGACCCTCGATCTCCACTGAGAAATCTTACTCTGGGCATGCTCAGAACGAGCAAAGCAGGACTTAGACCCAGAAGCGTCTGCTCGCCGCTGCCCAGCACCGACTTCAATGGCAGAAGCAGGAAAGGCAGCAGTAACTCTTAGCACCACGTCAGACTGAGCGAGACGCTGGGACCGACGTCTCCGCTGAGCAGGTTCCACTGCGGCAGGAGAAGAATGGGAGACGGCAGCGGAGATGGACCGAGATTCCCCCTGTGCAGAGGAGGGAACTCGACCCCTAACACAGATACTATGAAATTACTGTTGTCAAGGTGATGGAGTTCTACATGCAGATACTATAAAATTACTGTTGTCAAGGTTATGGAGTTCTGCATACAGATATTATAAAATTACTGTTGTCAAGGTTATGGAGTTCTGCATACAGATATTATAAAATTACTGTTGTCAAGGTGATGGAGTTCTGCATACAGATATTATGAAATTACAGTTGTCAAGGTGATGGTGTTCTGCATGCAGATATTATGAAATTACAGTTGTCAAGGTGATGGAGTTCTGCATACAGATATTATGAAATTACAGTTGTCAAGGTGATAGTGTTCTGCATACGCATACTATGAAATTACTGTTGTCAAGGTGATGAAGTTCTTCATACAGATACTATGAAATTACCGTTGTCAAGGCGATGGAGTTCTTCATACAGATACTATGAAATTATCGTTGTCAAGGTGATGAAGTTCTGCATGCAGATACTGTGAAATTACCTTTGTCATCAAGGTGATGGAGTTCTGCATGCAGATACTATGAAATTACCGTTGTCAAGGTGATGGAGTTCTGCATACAGATACTATGAAATTACCGTTGTCAAGGTGATGAAGTTCTGCATGCAGATACTATGAAATTACCGTTGTCAAGGCGATGGAGTTCTTCATACAGATACTATGAAATTATCGTTGTCAAGGTGATGAAGTTCTGCATGCAGATACTATGAAATTACCGTTGTCAAGGTGATAAAGTTCTGCTATCACTGAGGTTATTAATCGTCGTCTGAGGAATGTTCTGTTGTGCAGATAGCATTTGGGGATGCAAATCATTAAGATCCGCTGCTGGCAACTGTTGACCAATGATGTTCCAGATGTGCTCGATGGGAGACAAGTCCGGAGACGCTGCAGTCCATGGTTTTGGAGACACAGGCTGCTACTATTTTCACGAACAACATGATGTTGTCGTGATGAAAAACGTCCCCTGGGACACTTTGGAGAAATAGACAGACGGCTTGTTTCCCCACCAAATAAATGTAATGCCGAGTTGTTAGTGTATGTGGAATGAAACTACAGGGTCCGGAAATAATACCGGAAAATACCGCAAAATCTGGACACAAAATTTACTGCATATAAGACTAGTTCACATATCAAGCAAAAATGTGCAAAAAAAAGTCCAGCAAGGGTCGTTAAAATCCAGCTTTTACACATTTTTGCCTGCTTGACCCTTTGCCATATCAATGGATTAATCCAAGCATCGGTGATTCCTCTGTCATGTGGGGAGCTGATTGTTTCTTTCTATTTCACATTTCCTTACAATGTTTAGTAAGTATTACTCCATAGAGATAGATTAAAAGTTGTATTGTCCATTAGTCTTTAGAGTCAGTGCAGGGTGGATCACGGTCCGTGCTAATAGAGACTGTCAAGTTCAGGTCAGGAGAACTGTGGACAGTCCGTGTATATGGTCCATGCTCATAGAGGTTGTCAAGTTTGGGTCAAGAGACTCACAGAAAGTCTGTGCATCAGGAACCATGCTCATAGAGTGTGAGGCAGTGACAGGTGTTATATGCAAAGTTTGCTATGTGTCCTCCATGATGCGCACAGAAGCTTATTGAGGCTGCAGGAGTGCATTGCAGTCACAGGCATAGCTGTGATTGCAGTGCAAAATAAAAGTAAGTTTGATCTTGGACAAGCTATTTGCCCAAGGCACATTTTAGAAAACCCAGCATGGGCTTTTATTTTTGGAGCGGACTACAGGATGGTAGTGGGGCGGTCCGCCTCCTCCAGGCCAGGTCTTACAAGTGGCCCATGGCCACAGATTTCATTTAAAAACCCTGCAGCAAAGGGTTGGGTGGGTCAGTCTTGGTTTGCAAATTGCAGAGCAGGTGGATCTGCAAGCTTCAGCCAGTAAGTAGTAATGTAAGGAGTTAAAAGCACCAGAAGAGTCTGGGGGCGGTTACCTTCTCGGCTCTGTGCCCGGAACCTTTGAGCTGTGCCGCAGGTTCCCTAGGAGAGAGACTTGTAGACTGGGACAGGAGGGAAGCAGCCAGAGGGCGGGAAAGAGACGCATGCAGGAGAGAGAGCAGCTTGCAGAGCAGCGTGCAGAGCCGGGTGCAGCTGCGCTCCAGAAGAGAGAGAGAAAGAGACTGCCCAGAAAGACTGCATCTTGTAGAGACTGCCCAGAAAGACTGCATCCAGTGAGTACTTAAAGCGGACTCTGCTGTGACTTTAGGGGGGCGCTTTGAGACCCATTGAGAGACTACTACACCCAGAGCCCCTGTTTTCCTGGTACAGAGACTTAACAGTGCAGAGCCCCTGTTTTCCTGGTGCAGAGACTTAACAGTGCAGAGCCCCTTGTTTTCCTGGTACAGAGACAACCGTGCGGAGCCCTGATTTTCTGGCTGTGCTATAAAAGTTAAAGACTCAGAGCCTGTTCCGTGGTAACATACTCAGTACCTGCACGTTATTACAGTAACACAGAGCCAAAAGGCCTAGCACCCCTCAGCGTAGCACGGTGGTGCAGTCGTCCATGGCAACAGGTCTTGGATATGGACTGTCTTGATTCCCAGCTGCAATCCGGAGGATTCCATTTATTTTCCATTTCAAGTACATTGGACAATAAAGAGACTTTGTTTTGAACTTTCCTGCAGTCACTGCCTGTTTGTCACAATGCACCAACCCTACGGCACTACAAGGGGTTGTCAAGTTTGGGTCAGAAAAACTCCGGTCAGTCTGTGGGTCCATGCTGATAAAGGTTGTCAAGTTTGGGTCAAAAGACCCACAGAAAGTCCGTGCATCACGATCCATGCTCATAGAGGTTGTCAAGTTCAGGTTAAGTGACCCACGGAAAGCCAGTGCATCACGATCCGTGTTCGGACTTTAACACTTGGATGTGTGAGTACGGCATTACTCTTTTTTGCATGACCACATTCAGATGCTTCAATCAAGCCTTTAATTTACCAGATCCTGTGTCCGAGCAACTGATTATTGAAACTACTATATTTATATGTGCAAAAGTGCTAGACTGCTGCATATGCAAATAAATACTTGATTTGTCCTCAACCTCCTGATTTGGTCCAGTGAATCAGTGATATCCGACCAACTTTGTCAGATGTTGCTCAGTGTCTACATTTGAGGCATCCACCTCCATTGGTGGCAACTAGAGGACCACTATCCAGGTAGGCCTCTTGTCACTAAATTCCCTATTGTACACATGCATAAACAATAGTGCCAATTTCCACATAGGGCAAAGAATCCATAAAAACAAGCAAATATGAAGCAGATGAGCATGCCTGGCTCTAATCCAACACACAGGGATCTCACTCATGTGATGTACACCTGCATGCAGACTGTTACACTAGGACTTGACGAAGTCCCAAGACTTTGTTCAGCATGATTGCTCAGGGTGAGGTGTGGAGGATTGTTTAGAATGTTAACCAGAGGTCATTTAGGTTCGCTTAGGTCTGTGTGCTTTATTGTTAATTACAGTTTTGCACAAACATTTGGGTCCTAAAAGAGAGTTTTCTCAGTTGAGATTTATAGGAGTCTTCTCCTTGCACTAGATGTGTTTCATATACATGAACAATGAACAATGGTTCGGCTGATCATTCGGCCTGCAGCTAGCTTGGTCGTCTCTTCTGAACAAAGGAGGTCTCGCTCTGCCGAGCGCTCATGTGCTCTCTATAGGAGACTCTCTGCCAGATATCTCGGTTGGCAGGTTATCACAGAGACAAGTCCAAAATCGACCATGCTTGATCCTCAACTCCCCTGACAATCATTTGTTCTGGGCCCCCATACATATTAGATCAACATCCATCAAACCCATCAATATTGGTGTTTTCAGCCAACGCTAGTCTAGTATGTATGGAGTGGGTGGTGGCTTTACACATACAGACCCTGACAAAGTGACAGACCCATTGAGCTACAATGAGGTATGTCAGGTGTCTGTCTTGGTTTTATTTTATTATTATATCAAGCACATATAATTAGTAGATATAGACATAAAGTACATTCTTCCATCTGTGTGTGCGTATGGAGAGTTGTGCATTCCAATATTGGCTTGACCAATGACTATTTTACTGAATTGTTGATACGCTAATGTTATTAGGTTTTCAATAGTTTTGAGACTACTTGTACATAACTGTAAAATATGCTGTTGAAACTTGCCATTACTGTTTCTTCTTATTCCATATAGATGCCTTTTACCAAGAAATACAGGTTCTGGTTTTAGACTTATCATTACGATGTAGACTTAGAGACGGGAGAATTGACTCTAGTCTTTTCGGCAGGTCAGTAATTTGTGTCAGGAGATCAGCGAATCTCCTTACCTACCGGCTTTCTTGGCTCTTCTTTTTCTTATCCAGGCTGGCGTAACTTCATCATTGTGGCGTGAGTCACGCCGCGTGACCCACACATGACATAGCTTATCAAAATGAGAACTGAGTTAAGGAGATTCACTGGCCTCTAATCTAGCGGTCACAGACTACTGACCTGGCCAATGGACTTGAGTCCTGCAAATCGATTCTCCCATCACTACCTGTGGTTGAATCCATGAATCCCGTGTAGCCTTTCGGTATGTTCACATTAGGCTGGCAGATGAGTTTTCCCATGATTTTCCCATCGTATTAAAGTAGCAGTAAGGTTTTTTGAGTTTTTACCAAATCAAACTTACATGATATGGGAAAAAAATCAAAGCAAAATTAATGTGGAAGTTAACCTGTGGTGCAAATCTGCAGCATCTCAATTTGTGTTACAGATTTAGCCTATTTCACCCCTTTTAAAGAATTTGGTGAGATAAGAGAAAATCTGCATGTAATAGATGCTACGGATTTTTGCTTATTTCGTTGTACCCTTACTTTGGAATGACAATGGCCTTCTCAACTGTATCTCTGATGCCCACAAGTCTACAAGCAAAATCTGGGTGGAGATACTTGACTACTAATAATAGACTCACCAGAGTATTCTTCACATAATTGATCCCAAAGCCCACCAGAAGGCCGCTTCATTGACATTGAGGTCTTGTTTAAATAACCTTTAAACCTACGAAGTGAACATATTAGATGAAAGCTGCCAATTTCAGCAGGACCCTTCAACCATCTGATGATTTCTCCAGATAGATAATGTCAGAGGACAAATGGATAAGACAGTTTTAAGTTTAAAACCTGATTTATTTTTTTTTCAGGCAGATGAGCCATTGCCAGTTGTGTTTGCCAGCGTCTTTTTCCTTTCTTCCCACTGAAAACATATGAACACTCAGCCGAGACAACTATCTCATGTATATAGCCAATTTTTGACCTTATTAAGGATATGTCTTGTATGTGCAATGATAACAAGATTGCTATAAAGTTAGGATGGGAATCTAACATGTTCTGTATAGTTTGAGGTAGGGCCTCAGAATAATTCAGCCGGTGTGTCTAAGACACTTCAGCCTGGCGTAGATGACTGGAAGCAGTGGTACAAGGGTGTTACATAAATTATATATGCCTATTAGCATTCCAGACAATAATTTCCCTTCTGGAGTAAATCATTCAACAATCATCATGACTTTTTCTAGGCTCGTAAACTGGTAACTTTATTGGCATTTTCTCCTTATTATGTATAAAAGTTTTATTTGCTGACTTTGTTTCCAATAGGCTATTCCTTCCAATGTGGTATTTGCAAAGTCAATCCAAACCCAATACTTGATATATGTCAGCAGTATCGAACTGGTGTACCAAGGGCCTACAGGTTACCATCTCTAGGGCCCCACTTTTAAGCTACATGCAAATGTGACATTATCCTCAATTACAAATTTAAATAACAATGAATTGGGTAGATTGGTAAATGAATAAGATGCGGATGTTGTCTGTTTATAGTGATTCAAGTATATTGTGCCAAGTACTGTTCATATAAGAGCGTGGTGGCCCACCGGAGGATTTTCCTGCTCTCCTTTATTGGATTACGCATTCCAGGGACGAACCTCACCTTCTTTATAGGTATCATACCTGAAGAAGGTGATAGATCATCCCTGAAACAAGTTGTCTAATAAAGTTCCTAAGCCTTCTGTAATCCTGTGCCAATTCATCCACAGAAGTGCCTGAATGATGCAGCATCTTTTCTTCTCCTGGCTCAAATACAGGGAGATGCTTATCCATCATGAAATACCATCAGGGAGGTGTCTGATTGGCTTCAAAATGATTCTGCAGAAGAACAACAAACCCAAACATACAGCCAATGTCAGTAAGAACTATCTTCAACAAAAGGAGAGTAACGAGTCCTGGAAGGGATGATATGGACACACAGTGGCGTGATCTCAGCATCATGGAATCACATGAAGAGACAGAAGGATTTATACAAGCGACATCTATAGAAGATCTGTGGTCAGTTCTCCAAGGTGTTTGTAACAACTTCTCTTCTGAGTTCCTTCAAAAACTGGGTGCAAGTACAAGTACCTAGGACTGTTGAAAGCAAAGGGCGGTTACACCAAATATCGATCTGATTTATAATTCTCTTTGCATTTTGCTCATTTAAAAAAAAAAAAAATACTGACCAAATAATGAACACGTGAACTTGGCTTAACGCCTACGATATATGATCAGATGCCTCTACAAGCTATAATGGAACATTAAGTAACGAGAACCACTAATTGCAGTGATATTTACAGTGAGAATAATGGATTGAAGCTCTGCGATGGTGAGAGGATGATGTAAATTTTGTAATTTGCTGAATATTCTTTTCTTATTTTCAGCATTGTCTTTGATAGTCTAAACGCAGATGAGATTATTTTGAGTGCTTGCGGTCACTACTGGTCCAGGAAGAGTAGTCATTTCAAAACTAATACTTCGAAGTCAATTAAACCTACTTGCCATCATAAAATGCCCAAGAGTTTAATAGCTATTCCATCCAAAATAAACCAAAACAAATGGTTGGAATTTTCGTTTTACATTTGATATTGTTTTCATGAATAGGATCAACGGGTGGTTCGCAATATTGTTACTTCACAGTTGGTTTTATCTTCATTTTTCACATATCAGCACATTTTCCTGCAAACCTAAACACCAGACACACATACACAAGCAATACCAGGGCGTACAGCTAACATAACAATAAACCGTGAACGGATAGGTGCTACTAATCCTACCAAAGTTTGTTTGTCCAACATGGAGGTAGCAAGACAGAGGACAAAAGGCCAAGGCTTAAATAACAATAGGGGGGTTCAAATTGCATTTGTAATGGAGTGAGGTTTTCAGTTCATTTGGCAAACGAGTTTGGAAAATGCTATAAATGAATCAAGACACAGGTTATTCATGTATGTATTGAATACAGGAATGAAATACCCAGAGAAGATTTACTTAACAACTGTTCTCGCGCAGATATTTAACATGGGTTTCGAAGTGGATCATTGAGAAATCCATATTGGTTTTTATGCAGCGAGGATTTTCTGAGTTTAATTCTAACAAGGTTTTCAAAGTCTCTCCAGGGAACATAATGAAGTGAATCCACTTAAAACTTGACACTGTTAAGGCAAAAGACTGCAAAGTGCTGTAGGAAAAAAAATGCTTCAAAAATATCTTAAAAACTTGGAAAAAACCCCTCTTCAAACACCAAGATTTGAAAAGAACGGCAAAAAAACGCATTCATTTCTAAGTGGATTTTTCGTTAAAACCACATTAGATTTATTTCCCTAAAGAAACTCAGTGTGAACATTCAACTTCTATACTAAGAATTAGGCTACTTTCACACCAGGTTTTTGCCGTCAGGCTTTTTTTAGAAAAAAGCGGATCCAGCAAAAGTTACTGCCAGATCCGTTTTTTTCTCATAGACTTGTATTAGCGTCGGATTGTGATGGATGGCCGTTTTTCGCCGGATCCATCGAAAATGTCTTTCTTTTTGTCCAGCGAAAAAACGGACAGCGACGACTCCGCCGGTGTCCGTAATTTGCTATAATGAAATCCTATGGTGCTGGAACCATGGAATGATTAATCCGGCAACGGATTTCATTTTTTGCAATTGAGCATGGCCCATAGCCGCATTTTCCATTCTGGGGCTCTCTCTCTCTCCTCCCTGAACCAGCTAGTGCCCGGATATCAGCTAGTCGGATCCGTCGCATCAGTTTTGCACAATTTGTAACGGATCTGTTTTTTTCAAAAGTAGCTGGAATCAGCCTGATGTGTGAAAGTAGCCTTAACACACAAAAAAACATTGATGCTTTTGGTTACAATCTTTGTGAATATCGTGAACTGCAAGTTAAAGGAAACAAACAGCAATCCTTGACTAAAAACAAAGTAAAGTTAGGGACACACATTTTGTTTGTTCTGCCTGGGGCAGCTGTATGAAGCCCCAAAACACAGGATTCAGATGTGCCCCTGATGGAGCCATTCATTGCGAAACAAAATGGAGTTCAAATGGACACCCTTTGTTCTCCTTGGCGGCGGTGTTCGACTATGTTCTTGTGCGCCTCAGAAAAGATGGACACCATCTTGAAAGAACTCAAATACTTAAATTTTGTTTGTTTCAATTAATTTGCAAAGCTAGGATCTGAATCAGTGTATTGCTGCTAATGTACTTGTGAACTTCCTGAAACAACAGGAAGTGGGAGTCTAGAATCACCTCAGTGACATTATTATTTTTTTTTGCTCCCTAATGACCAGGGCAGAAAGGGCCTTAATGACCTGTCAATTTTTTTTCATTTTTCACTCACCTCTTTTCAACAGTCATAACTTTTTTCTTTTTTTCATTGGTATGGTTGTATAGGACTTTGCTTAATGTGAGACAAATTGTATCTTTTTTTTAGCAGTACATTAGGCTACATTTATATTATATAATTCTTTTGAGACACACATATAGAAAAAAATAATTTTGGGTTTAGTTTTATCTTTATATTTTTTACTGTTCATGTTTCACACAAAATACCCAATTTAATGAATTCTAGAGGTTTTCACAGTCGTGTGGCTCCCTGACAAGTGTAGCAAAATATTTTACATTAAAAAAAAAATTGATGTGAGGAGGACATTTTACTTTTTCTCATTCATTTTTGTTTGCAGATGTTTTATATGTGTATATTTTTTAACATAACATGTCTCCCAAGAAATCATCTCTGTGTAACATTTTTCTTCAATTTATTGATCATTTTTGTTCCACTTTAACTAGGGCATCCATAGGTGCCCCAGTTACAGAGGAAAACAGCTCATTAGAGTGATGCAAGACATTAGCAGAGCTGATCAGGGTCTGTTACCACCCAAAAGTTCTTTTATTCCACCAGAAACCTGGTGATCATGTAATCGCTATGTTCTTAAAAAACTGATACCTCTGTACACTACATAGCACTCATTGAAAAAGCAGTGATATAGAAGACAGAAGCGGTTAAAACACACTTCTGTCTTCTCGTCAGTAAATTTGGGTTTATTTTTTAGCCAGAACGCTCTGTACCATAAAAACATCCAGTTAAAACATGTATGTAAGGAAGCGGATCATATGGAGGACAAGGCTGTTTTGGGTTCAGGTCCAGAGAGTTTCGTGAAGACTTTTCTTACCATATTTTCTATTTCACGGCAGAGGTATTCTATTTTGAATGGTGCTGGATTACTTCTTTTTACTTGTTTTGACATTATCTGACAGTAAGGCACCGTACCTACTATTACTGAATTGCAGGAGCAGGAGACTTAAGTTAACCAAACTCATAAATTAACAACAGTGTGGGACTATTGCACAGAACCAGGCATCGTATATAATTACCACGCTTTGTCATTATCATTATAGGTTTAAAACAATGTGGAGAATGAAAAAAAAAAAAACATTTATATGCTTTTATATGAAAGGGTTTCCATGATCAAGTAAAATGGAGACGTACTCAGCCTTTCCATATTAGGGATTATATATATTCTCCATTGCGTCTCCTCCAGACTTTGTTGGCACAACGTCTTCATCTTCCCAATTGAGACAAGTCTTGCTAAGCAGTTGAGCGACGTCCATACCCTCGGGCAGATTATGGGTAGAAGTACTTAAAATCTCCCTTTGCATTACACTAGTTGGTCTATACCAGGAGCATTAATAGGATTTTACTCTATATTGATTGTGCCCCCTAATTGTAGCCCTATGTTTTTCCCGACCACGGGAGAATGTGAAATGTTAAAAATGAAGAACACGACTGGTAACAGCTGCATGACAGGTTGGTTCCAGTAACACAGTAGTAATCAAGATTTTATGCATAATTGCCATACAAACATGCTACGATACCAATTTGTAGGTTTTTTTTTATTAACTGCTGATTCTTTGCACATTCCTAAAATAACATACATTAACGAAATGTCAGACAGCCGGGACTCTTATAGTCTGTCTATTACATGAACTAATAAATTGCTGTCACTCCATAACACTGTATGTTAACAGTTGTCGCTCAGAATACAAGAAACTACCTTGCAAGTAGTAGTCAATGTCGTAATGAGCCTTGCAATATTACTTGCCTACAACCTGCTCTAGGGCATTTGCCCCTCATCAGTTTAGCGCACGGTCTGGCTGGCTCAGTGACATGCCTTTGAGGCTCCTTGGGGGAGGTACTGGTTCTTGAGCATGGAGATTTATTGGCTGTGTTCCATGGGAGAAAGTATGCAAATTAGTTCTTATCTATCCTTAGTGGTACTTGTGAGATAGTTTCTTTTGTTTAGTGAGAGCTGATTTATGTACTTTTCGCCCATGGATAATTGCCAATAAGACTCCATACTCAGTTGGTCTTTTCAAAGGGAGTCAGTCACCCCCAAGACTCATTTTTAATTACTTATACAGTCCTATAGGGGACTTACCTGCTATAGAATTCTTATATGTGGTATAGATTTTCCATCCCGGTCCGGTTCTGGTCCGATGGGCGTCGCGGTCCGGCCTGGTCCCTCCCATTTTCTTACGATGATGTCCTCTTCCTGTATTCACGCTGCGGCTCCGGTGCAGGCATACTTTGTCTGCCCTGTTGAGGGCAGAGCAAAGTACTGCAGTGCGCAGGCGCCGGGCCTCTCTGACCTTTCCCGACACCTGTGCACTGCAGTACTTTGCTCTGCCGTCAATAGGGCAGACAAAGTATGCTTGCGCCGGAGTCGCAGCATGAATACAAGAAGAGGACATCATCGTAAGAAGATGGGATGCCCCGGACCGGACTGCGATGCCCATCGGACCAGAACCGGACCGGGACCACCCTTGGGTGAGTATAATCTAACCTCTTTTTCTCATCTTTCAGGATACATCGAGGGCTTATCTACAGTATTACAGAATGCTGTAGATAAGCCCCTGATGCTGGTGGACTTAGCTCACCTTCGATTTTGGGGGTGACAGGTTCCCTTTAACTAGTTTTTACTGGGACAAACAGGAAAATGTATACAGCTACAGGTTTCAATTCATCTCTCATTGAGCATCATGGAGAAAATAACATGTATGTCTTTCAGGCGCTTTTTTGGCAGAACCAAAACATGTGGTCAACTATGGTGGCTCAAAATACCCAGCAATGTGACACAAACCAGACAAAACCTAGTCAAATGACTATGTATTGCCCATTTTAGTCCATGAAATATGCTTTTACAGTGGCGGAAATAATTATTTGATCCCTTGCTGATATTGTAAGTTTGCCCACTGAAAAAGACATGAACAGTCTATAATTTTAAGGAAAGGTTAATTTTAACATTGAGAGATAGAATATCAAAAATAAAATCCAGAAAATCACATTGTATAAATAATATAAATGTATTTGCATTTTGCAGTGAGAAATGGCAAACAAGACTTAATACTTGGTGGCAAAACCCTTGTTGGCAAGCACAGCAGTCAGACTTTTTTTTGTAGTTAATGATGAGGTTTGCGCACATGTCAGGAGGAATTTTGGTCCACTCCTCTTTGCAGATCAACTCTTAATCATTAAGACTTTGAGGTTGTTGCTCGGCAACTCGAAGCTTCAACTCCCTCCATAAGCTTTCTATGGGATTAAGGTCTGGAGACTGGCTAGGCCACTCCATGACCTTAATGTGCTTCTTTTTGAGCCACTCCTTTGTTGCTTTGGCTGTATGTTTTGGGTCATTGTCTTGCTGGAAGACCCAGCCACGACCCATTTTTAATGTCCTGGAGGAGGGAAGGAGGTTGTCACTCAGGATTTTATGGTACATGGCTCCATCCATTCTCCCATTGATGCGGTGAAGTAGTCCTGTGCCCTGAGCAGAGAAACACCCCCAAGACATAATGTTTCCACCTCCATGCTGGACAGTGGGGACGGTGTTCTTTGGGTCATAGGCAGCATTTCTCTTCCTCCAAACACGGCGAGTTGAGTTTATGCCAAAGACCTCAATTTTTGTCTCATCTGACCACAACACCTACACCCAATCACTCAGAGAATCATCCAGGTGCTCATTGGCAAATTTCAGAAGGGCCTGCAGATGGGCCTTCTTAAGCAGGGGGACCTTGAGGGCACTGCAGGATTTTAAACCTTTACGGCATAATGTGTTACCAATGGTTTTTTTGGTGACTCTAGTCCCAGCTGCCTTGAGATCATTAACAAGTTCCCCCATGTAGTTTTAGGCTGATCTTTCACCTCCCTCATGATCAAGGATACTCCACGAGGTGAGATTTTGCATGGTGCCCCAGATCGATGTCGATTGACAGTCATTTTGCATTTCTTCCATTTTCTTACTGTTGCCCCAACAGTTGTCTCCTTCTCACCCAGCATCTTACTTATGGCGTTGTAGCCCATTCCAGCTTTGTGCAGGTCTATGATCTTGTCCGTGACATCCTTATAAAGCTCTTTGGTCTTGCCCATGTTGTAGAGGTTAGAGTCTGACTGAAAATAATTGAGTCTGTGGACAGGAGTCTTTTATAAAGGTGACTATGTAAGACAGCTGTCTTTAATGTAGGTAACAAGTAGATTAGAAGCATCTAACTGGTCTGTTGGAGGATCGAATACTTATTTCTCACTGCAAAATGCAAGTAAATTTATATAATTTATACAATGTGATTTTCTGGATTTTATTTTTGATATTCTATCTCAATGTTAAAATTAACCTACCCTTAAAATTATAGACTGTTCATGTCTATCTATCTATCTATCTATCTATCTATCTATCTATCTATCTATCTATCTATCTATCTATATCTATCATCTATCTATCGATTATCTACTATCTCTCTATTATCGATCATCTATCTTTTATCTATCAATTTATCTATATAATATATATATATATATATATATATATATAAATATTTTTCTTTAATACAACATACTTTATAATAATCCATTATATATTGTGTAACCCTTTCACATGTGAAATACTGTATACTTAGCCAGCATGAATCCTTGTTATTACACTTTCCCATGCTTGTCTCTTCTCAGTCTGTATTTTTGCCCTGCTGTGCTTTAGCCTTGAGACATAGCATTTAACCACCATAGATGAATTATTTCGTGGGAATGGCTGGATAGCACTAACCTCTGCCATGTACAATGTGATCCTAATTGGCATAGGGGCGCCTGTATTTTCTTTCACTTCTTTCCTTTAGAACCTCTGAGCAGTGGTCCCCGGTGACTTCCGTGGTATGAAGCCTAAGCCCATACTTTGGTAATTTGCTCCACGCTGATTTAGCAATACTCCCATGACACCCTGGGTTTTCGCGCTATAATTATTGGTTCATCATGGATGGTTGGGGCTGAGTATAATGAGAGCCATTATAAAACCTCGGTTGAGAGATAGAAAAGTGCTGGCTTGTGGTATTATTTTACAGCAACAGATTTTCATGAAAAATGTAGCATGAAAAAGCAAAAACAATTAACATTTTTTAAATGCCCGACCCTGGAACAATGCAATAGACGGCATATTGTGGAATGTGCTGAAATAACAAAAGAGGAATCTATTATCTATCTATCCATAAGAGATTAGAGCTGATCGCTTCACGCAGCCCTGATCCTCGGGTCCAGGTCATTGCTCACTGGCCGTGGACAGGAACTAAACTAATTTCTTTAGGTGCCCAGGATCGCAGGCTCCGTTTATGATTTCCCGAGTGGGCTCATCATCACCTCTGCGCCACACGTTGCACAGAAAACCTCATTTCAGGTCGAGGAATCAAACTTTCCGCAAGGAAACCAGGAAACTTGGGAAATTGGTGCAGCTCCAGTCCATGGCCAAAGAGCAGCGACCTGGACCATGGACCAGGGTTGTGCAAAGTGATCCACTTTTATCTATCATCTCTCATTTACAATAGGACAAAGATAGCTATGTGTGAAAAAAAATCTGTATATTTTTTGCAAATTTTCAGGCATCAACGCCTTGGTGTAATTGCTATCCCTGAACCTTTTCCTTACTCGGCATATGCAGAGTTTAGTTGCTCATCTACAGAGGCTGTTGCTGGGCAGAGAAACAATCCGAGGAAGCAAGGGCTTGTTAAGTGCTCTGTCACTCCCTGAGCACTCAACGCTACATGTTCATGTGAATAAGGCCGGGGTCACACTAGACCGTAATACGGACGAGTGCTATGCGATAAAAAATCGCATAGCACTCGGCCCAATGTTAATATATGGTTCAGCTCCCATCATCCGATATTTTCTCCACCGTATTTCGGATCCGAGGGAACTCGCAGCAGGCTGCGATTGTCAGCGTATCTCGGCCGAGACTCGCCAATACAAGTCTATGGGTGCGAGAAAAAATCGGATTACACACGGACCATGCGTGTGCATTGCGAGAAATACGCAGCGGTGTTCTATAGAAAAGCTGGTAATTCAATTGCCGGCTTTGCATTTCTCCTTCACAAACCCGACAGGATATGAGACATGGTTTACATACAGTAAACCATCTCATATCCCCCTTTTTTTTGCATATTCCACACTACTAATGTTAGTAGTGTGTATGTGCAAAATTTGGCCGCTGTAGCTGCTAAAATAAAGGGTTAAATGGTGGAAAAAATTGGCGTGGGCTCCCGCGCAATTTTCTCCGCCAGAATGGTAAAGCCAGTGACTGAGGGCAGATATTAATAGCCAGGAGAGGGTCCATGGTTATTGGCCCCCCCGTGGCTAAAAACATCTGCCCCCAGCCACCCCAGAAAAGGCACATCTGGAAGATGCGCCTATTCTGGCACTTGGCCACTCTCTTCCCACTCCCTGTAGCGGTGGGCTATGGGGTAATGAAGGGTTAATGCCACCTTGCTATTGGAAGGTGACATTAAGCCAGATTAATAATGGAGAGGCGTCAATTATGTCACCTATCCATTATTAATCCAATTGTTTGAAAGGGTTAAAAAAAACACACACACACATGATTTAAAAGTATTTTAATGAAATAAACACAGCGGTTGTTGTAATAATTTATTGCTCTCTCAATCCATTTTCAGACCCTCGCTTGGCAAAACAATAAACACACAATATACATACCCTCTCTGATGTCCTATCACGTCCCACGAGGTAATCCATCTGGAGGGGTTAACTAATATTACAGGCACGAGCTGCGATAAACCACTCGCTGGTGCCTGTAATCCCCGGGTGCTGAAAGGAAAGCAGTGATCTATACTTACATTCAGTCGCGGTGATGCGCCCCTGCTGGATGTTCTCATGAACTGCAGCCTGGGAACTTTTTCCCACGCTCCAGGTCATATGAGGACATCCACCAGGGGGCGCATCACCGCGACTGACCTACATTTCCTTCAGTGGGAGTGGGAAGAGAGTGGCCAAGTGCCAGAATAGGCGCATCTTCCAGATGTGCCTTTTCTGGGGTGGCTGGGGGCAGATGTTTGTAGCCAGGGGGGGCCAATAACCATGGACCCTCTCCTGGCTATTAACCCCTTCACCCCCAAGGGTGGTTTGCACGTTAATGACCGGGCCAATTTTTACAATTCTGACCACTGTCCCTTTATGAGGCTATAACTCTGGAACGCTTTGACGGATCTTGGCGATTCTGACATTGTTTTCTCGTGACATATTGTACTTCATGTTAGTGGTAAAATTTATTCGATATAACTTGCGTTTATTTGTGAAAAAAATGGAAATTTGGCGAAAATTATGAAAATTTTGCAATTTTCCAACTTTGAATTTTTATGCCCTTAAATCACAGACATATGTCACGCAAAATACTTAATAAGTAACATTTTCCACATGTCTACTTTACATCAGTACAATTTTGGAACCAAAATTTTTTTTTGTGACGGAGTTATAAGGGTTAAAAGTTGACCAGCAATTTCTCATTTTTACAACACCATTTTTTTTTAGGGACCACATCTCATTTGAAGTCATTTTGAGGGGTCTATATGATAGAAAATACTCAAGTGTGACACCATTCTAAAAACTGCACCCCTCAAGGTGCTCAAAACCACATTCAAGAAGTTTATTAACCCTTCAGGTGTTTCACAGGAATTTTTGGAATGTTTAAATAAAAATGAACATTTAACTTTTTTTCACACAAAATTTATTTCAGCTCCAATTTGTTTTATTTTACCAAGGGTAACAGGAGAAAATGGACCCCCAAAGTTGTTGTATAATTTGTCCTGAGTACGCTGATACCCCATATGTGGGGGTAAACCATTGTTTGGGCGCATGGCAGAGCTTGGAAGGGAAGGAGCGCCATTTGACTTTTCAATGCAAAATTGACTGGAATTGAGATGGGACGCCATGTTGCGTTTGGAGAGCCCCTGATGTGCCTAAACATTGAAACTCCCTACAAGTGACACCATTTTGGAAAGTAGACCCCCTAAGGAACTTATCTAGATGTGTGGTGAGCACTTTGACCCACCAAGTGCTTCACAGAAGTTTATAATGCAGAGCCGTAAAAATAAAAAATCATATTTTTTCACAAAAATGATCTTTTCGCCCCCAATTTTTTATTTTCCCAAGGGTAAGAGAAGAAATTGGACCGCAAAAAATGTTGTGCAATTTGTCCTGAGTACGCTGATACCCCATATGTGGGTGTAAACCATTGTTTGGGCGCATGGCAGAGCTTGGAAGGGAAGGAGCGCCATTTGACTTTTCAATGCAAAATTGACTGGAATTGAGATGGGACGCCATGTTGCGTTTGGAGAGCCCCTGATGTGCCTAAACATTGAAACTCCCTACAAGTGACACCATTTTGGAAAGTAGACCCCCTAAGGAACTTATCTAGATGTGTTTTGAGAGCTTTGAACCCCCAAGTGTTTCACTACAGATTATAACGCAGAGCCGTGAAAATAATTATTTTTTTTTTTTCTCAAAAATGATTTTTTAGCCCCCAGCTTTGTATTTTTACAAGGGTAACAGAATAAATTGGACCCCAAAATTTGTTTTCCAATTTGTCCTTAGTACGCTGATACCCCATATGTGGGGGGGAACCACTGTTTGGGCGCATGACAGAGCTCGGAAGGGAAGGAGCGCCATTTGGAATGCAGACTTAAATGGATTGGTCAGCAGCCGTCACGTTGCATTTGCAGAGCCCCTGATGTACCCAAACAGTACAAACCCCCCACAAGTGACCCCATATTGGAAACTAGACCTCCCAAGGAACTTATCTAGATGTGTTTTGAGAACTTTGAACCCCCAAGTGTTTCACTAAAGTTTATAGCGCAAATCCGTGAAAATAAAAATTCTTTTTTTTTTTCACAAAAATGATTTTTTAGCCCCCAGTTTTGTATTTTCACAAGGGTAACAGGATAAATTGGACCCCAAAAGTTGTTGTCCAATTTGTCCTGAGTACGCTGATACCCCATATGTGGGGGGGAACCACTGTTTGGGTGCATGACAGAGCTCGGAAGGGAAGGAGCACCATTTGGAATGCAGCCTTAAATGGATTGGTCTGCAGGCGTCACGTTGCATTTGCAGAGCCCCTGATGTACCCAAACAGTACAAACCCCCCACAAGTGACCCCATATTGGAAACTAGACCTCCCAAGGAACTTATCTAGATGTGTTGTGAGAACTTTGAACCCCCAAGTGTTTCACTACAGTTTATAACGCAGAGCCGTGAAAATAAAACATCTTTTTTTTCCCACAAAAATGATTTTTAGCCCCCCAAATTTTTATTTTCCTAAGGATAACAAGAGAGCTTGGACCCCAGAAATTGTTGTTCAATTTGTCCCGAGTACGCTGATAACACATATGTTGGGGTAAACCCCTTTTTGGGCGCACGGGAGAGCTCGGAAGGGAAGGAGCACTGTTTTACTTTTTCAACGCAGAATTGGCTGGAATTGAGATTGGACGCCATGTCGCGCTTGGAGAGCCCCTGATGTGCCTGGACAGTGGAAACTCCCCAATTCTACCTGAAACCCTAACCCAAACACACCCCTAACCCTAATCCCAACGGTAACCCTAACCACACCCCTAGCCCTGACACACCCATAATTCTAATCCCAACCCTAATCCAAACGTAAATGTAATCCAAACCCTAACCCTAACTTTAGCCCCAACCTTAACTTTAGCCCCAACCCTAACTTTAGCCCCAACCCTAACTTTACCTCCAACCCTAGCCCTAACCCTAACCCTACCCCTACCCCTAACCCTAAACGTGACTGAAATACGTGGCACTGAAATACGTGGCACTGAAATACGTGGCACTGAAATACGTGGCACTGAAATACGTGGCACTTAAATACGTGGCACTTAAATACGTGGCACTTAAATTCGTGGCACTGAAATACGTGGCACTGAAATACGTGGCACTGAAATACGTGGCAATTAAATACGTGGCACTGAAATATGTGATACGTGGCACTTAAATACGTGGCACTGAAACACGTGGCACTGAAACACGTGGCACTGAAATACGTGATACGTGGCACTGAAATACGTGGCACTGAAATACGTGGCACTGAAATACGTGGCACTGAAATACGTGGCACTGAAATATGTGATACGTGGCACTTAAATACGTGGCACTGAAATACGTGGCACTGAAATACGTGGCACTGAAATATGTGATACGTGGCACTTAAATACGTGGCACTGAAACACGTGGCACTGAAATACGTGATACATGGCACTGAAATACGTGGCACTGAAATACGTGGCACTGAAATACGTGGCACTGAAATACGTGGCACTGAAACACGTGCAACTGAAATACGTGGTACTAAAATATGTGGCACTGAAATACGTGATACGTGGCACTGAAATACGTGGCACTGAAACACGTGGCACTGAAATATGTGATACGTTGCCCTGAAATACATGGCACTGAAATACATGGCACTGAAATACGTGGCACTGAAATACGTGGCACTGAAATACGTGGCACTGAAATACGTGGCACTGAAATACGTGGCACTGAAATACGTGGCACTATGACTGTCAGAAAATGTTCATTAAACGGTTAGGGGTGAGGTTAGGGGTAGAGTTAGGGTTAGGGTTTGGATCCCTTTATCACAATGATGGTGGTGGGTGGCTTTTCAGTGTGTTTTCTGTTTTTTTTTCGATAAAAATGCATGCGTTTTTAACGCAAACAAACGCATGTGCTTAAAAACGCAAGAAAATACTGCAGGTTGTATTTCTGAAAATTAACGCATGCAGAAAAAAACCGCATGCGTTTGAAAACGCGACCAAACGTGTACAAAAAAACGCATGCGTTTTCAATGTTAAATATAGGGAAAAAACGCATGCGTTTTTTTGTGCAAAAAACGCTGCAGACAAAAACGCAAGTGTGAAACCAGCGACGCTTTTTATAGCAAAAAAGTTTTTGCGTCTCCACATTTTGAGAGCTATAATTTTTCCACATTTTGCTCCACAGAGTCATGTGAGATCTTGTTTTTTGCGGGACGAGTTGACGTTTTTATTGGTAACATTTTCGGACACGTGACCGTTTTTGATCGCTTTTTATTCCGATTTTTGTGAGGCAGAATGACCAAAAACCAGCAATTCCTGAATTTCTTTTGGGAGAGGCGTTTATACCGTTCCGCGTTTGGTAAAATTGATAAAGCAGTTTTATTCTTCGGGTCAGTACGATTACAGCGATATCTCATTTATATCATTTTTTTATGTTTTGGCGCTTTTATACGATAAAAACTATTTTATAGAAAAAATAATTATTTTGGTATCGCTTTATTCTCAGGACTATAACTTTTTTATTTTTTTGCTGATGATGCTGTGTGGCGGCTTGTTTTTTGCAGGAGAAGATGACGTTTTCAGTGGTACCATGGTTATTTATATATGTCTTTTTGATCGCGTGTTATTCCACTTTTTGTTCGGCGGTATGGTAATAAAGCGTTGTTTTTTGCCTCGTTTTTTTTTTTTTTTTCTTACGGTGTTTACTGAAGGGGTTAACTAGTGGGGCAGTTTTATAGGTGGGGTCGTTACGGACGCGGCGATACTAAACATGTGTACTTTTATTGTTTTTTGTTTTTATTTGGATAAAGAAATGTATTTATGGGAATAATATATTTTTTTTTTTTTTCATTATTTTGGAATATTTTTTTTTATTTTTTTTTACACATTTGGAAATTTTTTTTTTTACTTTTTTACTTTGCCCCAGGGGGGGACAATACAGATCGGTGATCTGTCAGTTTGCATAGCACTCTGACAGATCACCGATCTGAGAGAGGTGCAGGCTGCTTCACAGTGCCTGCTCTGAGCAGGCTTCTGTGAAGCCACCTCCCTCCCTGCAGGACCCGGATCCGCGGCCATCTTGGATCCGGGTCTGGAGCAGGCAGGGAGGGAGGTAAGACCCTCGCAGCAACGCGATCACATCGCGTTGCTGCGGGGGGCTCAGGGAAGCCCGCAGGGAGCCCCCTCCCTGCGCGATGCTTCCCTGCACCGCCGGCACATCGCGATCATGTTTGATCGCGGTGTGCCGGGGGTTAATGTGCCGGGAGCGGTCCGTGACCGCTCCTGGCACATAGTGCCGGATGTCAGCTGCGATATGCAGCCGACACCCGGCCGCGATCGGCTGCGCTCCCCCCGTGAGCGCGGCCGATCGGCTATGACGTACTATCCCGTCGGCGGTCATGGGGGCCCACCCCACCTCGACGGGATAGTACGTCGGATGTCAGGAAGGGGTTAATATCTGCCCTCAGTCACTGGCTTTACCATTCTGGTGGAGAAAATTGCACGGGAGCCCACGCCAATTTTTTCCGCCATATAACCCTTTATTTTAGCAGCTACAGCGGCCAAATTTTGCACATACACACTACTAACATTAGTAGTGTGGAATATGCAAAAAAAAGGGGGATATGAGATGGTTTACTGTATGTAAACCATGTCTCATATCCTGTCGGGTTTGTGAAGGAGAAATGCAAAGCCGGCAATTGAATTACCGGCTTTTCACAGATATCGCGCTGAATGAAATATAAATACAGAATATATATGTGTCTCAATGACATATATATATATATATATATATATATATATATATATATACTGTATATATGTTTTCCCGAACATTTGAGCACATAAATCCATTAGATGTCGGTTTTGCAAGCTTGCGAGAAAATCTCGGCATACGGATGCCATACGGATGTCACACGGATGTCACACGGATCATTTGATGCGAGGAAATCGCATCCTCGCACTGCACACGGATCACTGTTTTTGAAACATTTGTGCGATTCTCGGCCGTGAAAAACGGACCGTTTTTTTATACGTTAAGTGTGTCCCCGGCCTTAAATTGCTAATTTCTCAGGAATGCAACAACAGATAAAAGATATAAAATTGTTGAGGGATTTCCATTTCAAACACCTGCATGTCCATATGTACGGGTTGAGGGGAGGGGATGAATCGAACTGACAGATTCCCCTTTAAATAAAGAACATATGAGAATCTGTATGTTTAGGTCTCAGATACAGGAATGCACTATCTTGTCTTGCTTTGGAAACACTAAGTCATTATATTTGTATTGTTTTATGTTATATTGGAACAAAGAAAAACAGATTTATTGCATTATCACATTCCCAGAGGTTCGGCCGGGCACATTGCTACACTTCAACTTGTTTTTACAGACCAATATTATTTATATGATGCAAAACATATGTTATAAAATATTCTACTATTCTATCTACTTTGCATCATCTAAGTCTCTGAGGACTATAAATATACAACCTCTGTTGAACTCCATGTATCATGGTCCTAGATATTTGTCTTGCCCTAGGACTTAACATTTCCATTCCATTTTGAGGGCGCTAGGGAGGTCGTAACCTTGCAGGTGGGTTGCCCACAGAGTTTCCTAATCATAGGCTATCCATGTTTAAGTGATCCCTGTACTTTCAGACAACTTCACCTGATTTGTTAGATATCGTGGAAAATAGACAAGCTGCAAATAACTTTAATTAATTATGTTATCGTACTCCCATTGATAACCTTCCTTCTATCCAATTTGTCAGCAGTAATGAGCGAATGTGCTGGGGATAAGGTGTGGAGATGGGCGAACCTGAAAAGTAAAGTTCGGCATCCGTACCGAACGCCTACTGTTTGGGCACTGACACCGAACACGTATTTCACCATGAAATCCATGCTACTGTTCGGGTTCGGCCCCCCAAACAACGGGTGTGTGTTGCATTGTCATGTGCATGACAAACACCGCTTCTGATCAGCGGTAAAACCATTACCGCTGGTCAGACAGCCGCAGTTCCCATGCTGTCAAATGACAGCATGAGCCCACAGCTATGATCGGAGGTATAAAGTTAACCTCTGGTCACTGGTGTCAGCTGATGGGACCTCTGCTTTCATCAGTTGACGCCCACTGCCACTAATTACAGTGAGAGCAGAAGCTGCTGATGGGAGTATTAATCAACCAGCTTCTTCGCTGTAAATAAATAATTGAAAAAAAACGGCCTGGGTTCCCTTGTATTTTTGATAGGCAAAACTCACAGCTAGGGGCTGCAAACCGCAGCTGCCAGCTTTAGCAAGGTTGGTTATCAAGAATAGAGGGGCCTCCACACTGTTTTTTTTTATTATTTAAATAAATAGTATGGGGTCCACCACATTTTTGACAACCAGCCTTGCTAAAGCAGACAGCTGGGGGTTGGTATTCTCAGGCTGGTAAGGTGCCATGAATATTGGCCCCCCAGCCTAAAAATAGCTGCATGCAGCTGCCCATAAAAGGCACTTCCATTAGATGCGCCAGTTCTGGAGCTTTGCCTGGCTCTTCCCACTTGACCTGTAGCAGTGGCAAGTGGAATAATATTTGTGGGGCTGATGTCACCTTTGTATTGTCCAATGACATCAAGCCCACAGATTAGTAATAGAGAAGCATCTAAAAGATGATTTTACCGCCGATCAGAAGGGGTGTTTGCTTGCCGCGATGTCATGCACATATGACAGCATGGCAAACACTGGATGTTTGGGCCCCCCATTCAAGTAAATGGGGTCCGAGTACTGTTCTGGTACCCAAACTTTTTTGAACTGTTCACCTGAACCCACTGGACCCGAACATCCAGGGTTCCACCCATCTCAGAGTCCAGGGTTCCGCCCATCTCAGAGTATGCTCGGGTGCTAACCAAGTGTCTTCAGTGTGCTCGAATACTATGTTTGAGTCTCCATGGCTGCATGTTTTGCGGCTGTTAGACAATCCCTGCACGTGTTGCAGCTGTCGAACAGCTGCGAGATATGCAGCTGTGGGGACTCAAACCTATTTTTCGAGCACACCAAAGACACTCGGTTAGCACCCGAGCATGCTCAGATAACAGCTTATCCTGAAAGCACAGAATACGATGCTTAGAGTTCTCATTTGTCTTTATCCAACATATCGGTCTTGATCATATTTGTATTGCAGAACCATTAGCCAGAATCTTTGAAAAATCCTTGAAATCAGAAGTCCCAGAAGATTAGCGAAGGGCAAATGTTGTTCCTATATTCAAAAAGAGCCAAGAAATTGCAGGCCAGTGAGCCTTACTTCTATACTAGGAAAGATATTTGATCAAATTATTAAACAGCATGTATGTAAGTTAGGGTGCCAAGGAAATGCATGGTAAAAAATAAGTAGCGAGTTTTTGAAGGTCTTACCTCCTAATTTTGTTCCTTTTTGGTCATAGATATTTTATCATTTTCTTTTTTTAAGATCACTTATCATTTACTGGTTGCTCAATGGCACATCATATTGCGGTTTTAAATGTTTGTTTAGTATTTATCGTCATGCATATCCCGCGTTATGTATGATATATTATGCCGTTTACCAAGCAGATTAATTGATTTTATATTTTTTTTAACCCTTTATTTTTCAATGGGGCGAAAGGGGGGTGATTTGAACTTTTAGGTTTTTTATAAATAGTATATCCAGTTAAAGATATGATGACAAACTGAGTGGTTATTGTGTGTACAATATTGTGGAAAATGAGAAACATGGAATAATTCACATGCCTTGAGCAAGTGTTAAATTTAATGTCAACATATTTTACATGGTGAATCCTTATGCCAAAAGGAACAAATTTGAGGGGTAAGACTTACCAATTTGCAAAGTTCATTCTTCCTTGGCACCCTAATGTAAGTACTTGGATAAGAATACAGTAATTAACCAGAGCCAGCATGGGTTTGTAGAAAACAAGTCATGCCAGACTAATCTAATTTCCTTGTTTGATGGAATCACTGACTGGGTGGATCAGGAAAATGTGGTACATATAGCATATCTCGACTTCAGCAAAGCATTTGATAAAGTATTTCATACTATCTTTATTGAAAAAATAACCAATTATGGGATTGACAAGGCTACGGTTAGGTGGATTCATAACTGTCTCAGTGATCATACTCATTGTGGTAATAAATGGTTGCACATCCAATTGGAAGAGTATTTCAAGTGGCATACCACAAGGCTCTGTCCTGGCCCCAGTGTTGTTCAACATTTTTATAAATGATCTAAATAAGGAAACTGAAGGTAAGCTAGTCAAATTTGCAGATATTGCAGAGCTAGGAGGGATAGCTAACAATAGAGAAGACAGAAAAAGGATTAAGAAGGCTCCAGATAAGCTTGAACAATGGGCAGCAACTAATAGAATGGTATTTAAGAGGCAGAAATGCAATATTCTACATTTTTATAATGAGAGGAATACAATTAACAACAGCACATGTGAAAAAGACTTGGGTATACTAATAGATCACAGACTGCACGAGTCAACAGTGTGATGCAGCAGCAAAAAAGGCAAACACAGTTCTAGGCAGGGCTGTATTTGCCACTAGGCACTTGAGGGCACGTGCCTAGGGCGGGACGATGCCGGGGGGGCGGCACCTGAGCACGTTTTTTTTCTAGTTTTTTTTTTAAATAAAAGTCCGGGGTCACCGACCGACCGCCCCCCGACACCCGCTCTCCTGCCTGCCTGCCCCCTTGAAGACGTCATACTCACCCTACTCCAGCGATGCCTGGTCTCAGCGCCGGCAGCTCGTCCTGTGTGAGTGGTCACATGGTACCGCTCATTAAGATGATTAATATGGATGCATATTCATGACCTTAATGAGCAGTACCACCTGACCGCTCATGCAGGAAGAAGGTGCTGCGCTGGGACAGAGATGGAGGGATGTTCGGCGCAGTGTGGGAAAGGTGAGTATGACAGCCAGGGAGGACAGGGCGAGGATGAAGGAGGATGGGGAGATGAGCCATGCAAGATGGGAGGGGGAGGGGAGAGGAGCCATGTATACAGGATGGGAGGGGGAGATGAGCCATGCATACAGGATGGGAGGGGGAGGGGGAGATGAGCCATGCATACAAGATGAGAGGGGGGAGATGAGCCATGCAAACAGGATGTGAGGGGGGGGTGAGATGAGCCATGCATACAAGAGGGGAGGGGGGAGATGAGCCATGCATACAGGATGGGAGGGGGGTGAGATGAGCCATGCATACAGGATGGGGGGGTGAGATGAGCCATGCATACAGGATGGGATGGGGGTGAGATGAGCCATGCATACAGGATGGGATGGGATTGGAGGGGGGGTGAGATTAGCCATGCATACAGGATGGGAGGGGGGTGAGATGAGCCATGCATACAGGATGGGAGGGGGGGTGAGATGAGCCATGCATACAGGATGGGAGGGGGTGAGATGAGCAATGCATACAGGAGGGGGGTGAGATGAGCCATGCATACAGGATGGGGGGGTGAGATGAGCCATGAATATAGGATGGGAGGGGGTGAGATGAGCCATGCATACAGGATGGGAGGGGGGAGATGAGCCATGCATACAAGATGGGAGGGGGGAGATGAGCCATGCATACAGGATGGGAGGGGGGAGATGAGCCATGCATACAGAGGGGGAGGGGGAGATGAGCCATGCATACAAGATGGGAGGGGGGAGATGAACCATGCATATAGGATGGGAGGGGGGAGATGAGCCATGCATGCAAGATCGGAGGGGGGGGGGATGAGCCATGCATACAGAATGGGAGGGGGGAGGTGAGCCATGCATACAGGATGGGAGGGGGGAGATGAGCCATGCATACAGGATGGGAGGGGGAAGGGAGCCGAACAATGCATACAGGATGGGAGGGGGGAGATGAGCCATGCATACAAGATGGGAGGGGAGAGATGAGCCATGCATACAGGATGGGAGGGGGGGGGAGATGAGCCATGCATACAGGATTGGAGGGGGAAGATGAGCCATGCATACAGGATGGGGGGGAGATGAGCCATGCATACAAGATGGGAGGGGGGAGCCGAGCCATGCATATAGGATGGGAGGGGGGAGATGAGCCATGCATACAAGATGGGAGGGGTGAGATGAGCGATGAATATAGGATGGGAGGGGGTGAGATGAGCCATGCATACAGGATGGGAGGGGGGAGATGAGCCATGCATACAAGATGGGAGGGGGGAGATGAGCCATGCATACAGAATGGGAGGGGGGAGATGAGCCATGCATACAGAGGGGGAGGGGGAGATGAGCCAAACATACAAGATGGGAGGGGGGAGATGAGCCATGCATATAGGATGGGAGGGGGGAGATGAGCCATGCATACATGATTGGAGTGGGAGATGAGGCATGCATGCAAGATCGGAGGGGGAAGGGAGCCGAACAATGCATACAGGATGGGAGGGGGGAGATGAGCCATGCATACAAGATGGGAGGGGAGAGATGAGCCATGCATACAGGATGGGAGGGGGGGAGATGAGCCATGCATACAGGATTGGAGGGGGAAGATGAGCCATGCATAGAGGATGGGGGGGAGATGAGCCATGCATACAAGATGGGAGGGGGGAGCCGAGCCATGCATATAGGATGGGAGGGGTGAGATGAGCCATGCATACAAGATGGGAGGGGGGAGATGAGCCATGCATACAAGATGGGAGGGGGGAGATGAGCCATGCATACAAGATGGGAGGGGGGAGATGAGCCATGCATACAAGATGGGAGGGAGGGGGCCATTATGCAGTATGGAGCATCATGTGTGGCCATTATACAGTATTGAGCATTATGTGTGGCCATTATCCAGTATGGAGCATCATGTGGGGTCATTATACAGTATGGAGCACTGTGTGGCCATTATACAGTATTGAGCATTATGTGTGGCCATTATCCAGTATGGAGCATCATGTGGGGTCATTATACAGTATGGAGCACTGTGTGGCCATTATACAGTATTGAACATCATGTGGGGTCATTATACAGTATGGAGCATCATGTGTGGCCATTATACAGTACTGAGCATCATGTGGGGCCATTATATAGTATGGAGCACTGTGTGTCCATTATACAGTATGGAGCATCATATGGGGCCATTATACAGTATGGAGCATCATGTGTGGTCATTATACTGTATTGAGCATCATGTGGGGTAGTTATACAGTATGGAGCACTGTGTGGCCATATTTTTTTGTTTATAATTATTGTTTATGAAACAGTGTGAACAGCAGTGCTAAATGGGTGTGGTTGGGGCGTGGATATGGGTGTGACTAGTTGTGAAATGGGTGTGGTCCGAGGCGCGGCCTAAAATTTGCTGCGGTGCGCACCACAAACTTTGTCCCTCTTTCCCTTCTTCAAAAGTTGGGAGGTATGATATCGCATTTGCCGGATCGCGGCAAGTGCCGCAAATGTCCGCAAATCCCATAGGAAATGAATGAGGCCGAACGCAGTGTTGCCGTAAGTGATCCGTTACACGGCAGATGCGGAAAAACTGCCCGATCTGCTGCAAAAGGCTACTTTCACATCAGCGATTTTTGACAAACTAACTGCCAATAGTGTCATACTTATCAAAGGGGGAGGCAGCACTAAAAGTGCCTAGGGCAGCAGAAACTCTAAATATGGCTCTGGTTCTTGGATGTATTAAGAGAAGCATAGAGTCTATATAATGTAAAGTAATTATCATGTCCAGTTCTGGACATTGAAAAACTAGAGCAAGTTCACAGAAGAGTTACCAGGATGGTGAGTGGACTGCAAAGTTTGTCTTACGAGGAACGGCTTGAATGAAAAATGTATAGTCTTGGAACCAGACCAACTCTAGGACCATTATCGTACGAGTTTTCAATGTGAGCCACTGACAAGAACTGTTTGACTTCTATTGGTTAAAAACAGCCAAAAATAGAAATAAAGAAATAAAATATGGAACTTGGATGTTATATTTTTCATAGACCACATAGGGCCTATGGGCTCAATTAAGTAAACAACATTTTAGTGTCTCTCTGCAAACTGAAAATTTCAACATCTACAGCCTCAGACTTCACATCCGTTTCTCCTCCAGACACACTTAATTCTTTTATCAACGCTAGTGAGTAACACATTCTATTTTAATACGCTCTAATACAATCTTCCATTGTCTTCTCAGTTCATTAACTAAAATGTTCCATAATTTGAAAAGTAACAGATTATAGCAGAGTCATTAATTGTACACATACAGTATGTACTTGTTTGTTTTATGCCATTATTAATTTTAAAAAGTTTTATTTTATTTTTTGTTTTGCATTTATGGATAGCATTGATGTGAAACTGCAATAGAAATGACTGCTCCTTTTTCATATCAAGTTCTAAAGAATAAAGGAAAATTACTCCATAAGCTCATCATGTTATAGAGTTTGCATATAATATACCTGTCAATCACCTAGAGTGGCACTGAGAGATGCTGGCTGGGGGAGGTAAAGGACTAGACTCATCTCCGACAATGGTCCCCGGCCGGATCTTTAAACTTTATTGCTTCTGAAGCTCCAGAGCATTTAAGATGAAAATATATCTGGCTACAATCATACACTAAGCTCTGAAACATGCTGGTACGAGAAGTTCATGGGGCCCACTAGGTGAGGTGGATCCTCTAAACCTCAAGGGCCTGGTGGGCATATGGGCCACGGGCGCATGTGCAGCAGGTTGGTAAGTAGAGGGTCTGGAAAACTTAGATAGACATGTGGAATGTGTGACAAAGTCACTGGTAAAGTACTGGAGGAGAGATATGTGTCACCCCTGAGATGGATGAGGGAAAGGAAGGGCAAGATTGCCCGGGTGGCTGAATAGTTTTTAGCCCTCGAGCATTTTAATTTTCATGTCGAGCACGGGCCAGTTAAGCTGCATGGGAACGCAGATGCTATGTCCAGACTCCCCTGTTTAGCGGGTGAAGGTGCCAAACTCCATGCCTTGGGCAGAGGGGGGAAATATGTGACAAAGTCACTGGTAAGAACTGGAGGGGAGATATGTGTCACTGTTCTTGATGGCGTCAGTGGTATAAAACCCAGCATTTTTCCTCCAGCGCACTAAGTGCTGGAGGGGTTAAGCTAATTTGGTGAGAGGATGTCTACCTTATCCACCCCAGGTTGTGGTCTGGGGCTTAATAGCTGGCTTCCAGAGGCAGTCAGCATTCGGTAGGCCTGGAGATTGGAGCTCCAGTGCATTGTGTCCTTTGAGGGAAAGCTAAACCTTTGGATGCTGATTTCTGCTGAGCGGGCAGACTTCCCACACATGAATGGACTGTGTTATACTATTTTGTTTTATTTTCCTATTTTACCCTCAGGGGCCGTGTTTACTTTGTCCTTAATAAACCCGTGAAAGGACTTAAAGAGACAGTGTTCCTGTGCCTACCTCTGTGTCAGCTGGATGCGCCGCTCTTCGACAAATGATAGAAACCAAAAGCAGGCGCAGTATGTAAGGAAACTGCAGGCAAGCCAGAAACAATGGCAGGCAGAGGATGTCAAGAAAACCGCAGGCAAGCATTTGGAGTGCAGGAAACCACAGGCAGGCACGATGTGAAGAAACCATAGACAAGCAGGGGAGGTGCAGGAAAGCAAAGGCAGGCAGAGGACTTCAGGAAACCGCACGAAAGTAAGCAGGACATCAGGAAACCACAGGCAAGCAGAGGAGTGCAGGAAACCTCAGGCAGGTAGCAGAAAATACTCTGTAGCAAGGGGAAAGTCAGCAACCAAGGAAGCCACACACAGCCAGGAAGATGTCCTGAAAACCGCAGGTGGACACAGAGAAGAGGTCAGGAGACCCAGGGACACATAGTCAACAGAACTCCGGAGTCATTAGAAGCTGAAGACAAATAAGTAGAGGCACTAGAAACTGCTAGTCTACAAGAGATGACCTTCAGCCTACAGCCAGGTTTCTGTGAACACACAAACTGCAAGAATGAAACTCAGAGTCAATACCAAGGTCCTGGTGAGTGCTTTAGAAGCACTTAGGCTAAGTTCACACGTTGCAGAATTGCCGCGGAAATTTCCGCGGCAATTCTGCGCCTCCTGCCGCCGGTATATCGCATGCAGAATTAGCACGCATATACCCGCAGAAAACTAGCGTTTTGCAAGCATAATTAGCTTGCAGAATGCTAGAGTTTTCCAAGCGATCTGTAGCATCGCTTGGAAAACTGATTGACAGGTTGGTCACACTTGTCAAACATAGTGTTTGACAAGTGTGACCAACTTTTTACTATAGATGCTGCCTATGCCGCATCTATAATAAAAGATCGAATGTTTAAAAATAATAAAAAAAAACAAAACATGGTTATACTCACCTGCAGACCTCAGCAGCGTACGTTCCTATAGCTGTTGTTCGGTGAAGGGCCTGTGATGACGTCACGGTTTGTGATTGGTCACGTGACCGGTCACATGCGGTCTCGCGACCAATCACAAGACCGTGACGTCATCGCAGGTCCTTCACCGCCCAGCAGCTATAGGAACCGAAGCGGCAGACTGCGGGGGACATCAAAGGTGAGTATATCGCTATTTTTTATTTTAATTCTTTTATTTTTTACCAATTATATGGTGCCCAGTGCGTGGAGGAGAGTCTCCTCTCCTCCACCCTGGGTACCAACCGCACATGATCTGCTTACTTCCCGCATGGTGTGCACAGCCCCGTGCGGGAAGTAAGCAGATCAATGCACTCCTATGGGTGCAGAATCGCCGCGATTCCGCAATTTTAATGAACATGCTGCGTTTTTTTCTGGAATGCGATTCCGCTCAGGAAAAAAATGCAGCATGTGCACAAAAAATGCGGAATGCATTCTGTTACATAGGATGCTTAATGGTAGCGTTTTTTTTGCGGTTTTATAGCGTTTTTATAGCGAAAAACCGCAGAAAAAAACGCGAAAAATATGCTACGTGTGCACACAGCCTTAAAGTGAAGGATACAAAGAAACTGAAACTGATACAAAGGGACTTAAAGGGGAAAATTACGAATGCTCGTGAGGCGTTCCGAATTAATAAATAAATAAATAAATTGTCACACAACAATTTCATGGAGGTGTGGTCGGGCATGAAGCAGATAACTGGGTTTAAGGCAAGGCCGGAGTGTGGGGAAGTGGATCTGCCCATGGCTAATGAAATTAACCAGTTTTTCAACAGATCCACCAACACAAGCACAGCATTATCAGGAATGGGGGATGAAGCTGGGAGACGATCGGCAGCATTGACATTGGGGATAAACTGCCTGCTTTCACTGTCTCCCCAAGCGATGTGAGGAAACAGTTTAGTAAACTAGTCATTGGCAAAGCAGCTGGGCCTGATGGCCTCAGCCCACGTGTCCTCAGAGCGTGCGCAATCCAACTGTGTACTGTCTTCCAGCTCCTGTTTATCTGGAGCCTACAATTGCAGAGAGTACCAATGCTGTGGAAGACCACCTGCCTGGTGCCGATTCCCAAGATCACTTTTCTGACTTCCCTACTCAACTATCATCCAGTGGCCTTAACATTACATGCTATGAAATCGTTGGAGAGAATAGGACTTGCCTATTTGTGTCTGAGGGTGAGGGCCTACACAGACACCCTACAGTTTGCGTACCAGCAGAGATTGGGGGTGGATGATGTGTCTCTGCTACATACAGTACATTCATTCTTGGACAATGATGGATCTGTAGTTTGCGCCATGTTCTTTGACTTCTCAAGTGCTTTCAATACCTTACAGCTGCCCTTACTACGAAATAAGTTGACTGATATGGCGGGAGATGAGGGGATGGTGAACTGGATAAACGACTAAATGATGGACAGGCCGCAGTTTGTAAGGATGAGGGAAGTGGTATCAGGCAGTGGACAGAGCAGTGTTGGAGCCCCTCAGGGTACAGTGTTGTCGCCCTTCCTCTTCACATTGTATACAGCTGACTTTCAGTATAAATCAGATCTCTGTCACCTCCAAAAATTCTCAGATGACTAGTGATTGCTTCTCCCCAGAGTTTCTTTTTTGCTATCTGCTATACATTTCAAGAAATATGGTCATTTTTATTTAATGGCAAGTTTTAAGGTATTTATTAAGAGGGTGTTGCTCACAGAGTAATTATGCAAAGCGGCCTAAATACACGCCCCAGAGGATCCTGCGAGCAATGCTCCCTTGTAAAGAGCAAGAAAAATGGTGCTACCTAAAAGGCCATTATCTCAGGAATCATTGGGTGGATTTAAAAAAACACAAAAACAAACTGCATGCTCAGGACAATAGAGGGTATAAAATAAGAAGAAAAACTGTCCACTCTTGACCTGGTGAAAGGTTCTTTTTAACCTTTCAGTGGTCAATATGTTTGATATTGCCCCACTGTGGTCAATCAGATTCCACTTTGCACATTTCTTTTGTTGCTATTTGCTAAAATATTTAATCCTGGAGCATCAACTTATTCATAGTTGAAGCAAACGTGAGTAATCATACAGGCATGCACCCTAATGACTGAACTTAAACAACAGACCTTGTGGGAAATGTCAATGCAGGGTTTTATATATGATGAGCTATGCGTTTGCCTCACGCACCAAGAACAGCAGAAGGGTCACATCACGTTTAACTTTCCAAGAAACTAGAGATGATTTTAGTTTTTAATTCCGCAAATACAGACACAAGGGTTTATAAGGAGGTTGTGACTATTCCCTAGAGTCCTAGAGTTTGTGAAGAGCACATCACGGAATATACAGTAAAAAGAAAACCCAGATTGAAGAAGACGGCACAGCTGTCCAACAGATACAGCATGGAAAAGCTATCGTTCGAGGCACTAGTAAAAATCTCATCCTCAGATTGGCAGGAAAAGTGGGTCCCAATACTAGCGCTTCCAGTAGTAGATTATGTAACTGTTCTTCTTGTAAATAATCAATAAAAGTTAATTTTGCTGCTTAAAGGAGGCCTGTTTTGGGTTTTTTCTATCGCTGCTGCTCCCCTGAGTAATGTGATTTAATTTTTTTTCAAATCCTCCATACAGTTCCAGAGATATAGGCCTTTTATTTAGTGCTAATTTTATGTCAGTTTTTGTTAAACCCATAGAGTTTAATGCAGCCCCCATAAGGCATAATGCAGCCCCCCCATAAAGCATAATGCAGACCCCATAGAATATAATGCAGCCTCATAGAGCATAATGCAGCTTCAAATAATATATTGCATCTCCCATAGAGCATAATGCAGCCCTCATAGAATATAATGAAACCCTCAAACAGTATAATCCACACCCAACATAGCTCCAGTTTATGGCCACCACGTAATTACCGATTTAAAAATAAATGAATGCATACTCACTTTTCCTCATTCCCCCACTGCTGTGGTGTCTGTAGCATGTCTACTCAGCAGGTCCACTGCTTGGTCACAGCATGGCGCACGATGAAGTGATGTCATTACGCCCGCTGCATCAGGGGCGGGGGGCTTTTGGAGTTGTGGGGGCCCTAGGAAAATGCCTAGCTTGCCTGCCCCTAACACTGGCCCTGTACCTTTCACAAAGTTAAGGCACCCAATGCAAAAACAACCCCAAAACATCTTTGAACCTCCACCATATTTGACTGTAGCTACTGTGTTCTTTTCTTTGTATGCCTCATTCTGTTTTTAGTAAATAGTAGAATGATGTGCTTTACCAAAAATCTCTATGTTGGTCTCATCTGTCCACAAGACACATTCCCAGAAGCATTTTGGCTTACTCATGTACATTTTGGCAGTCTAGATTTTTATATTTCTGTGTGAGCAGTGGGGTTCACCTCGGTCTCCTGTCATCGTGTTTCACTTAATTCAAATGTTGATGGATAGTTCGCCCTGTTACTGGTACACACTGAGCCTGCAGAACAGCTTGAATTTCTTTGGAACTTGATTGGGGCTGCTTATCCACCATCCAGACTATCCTGTGTTACAACATTTCATCAAATTTTCTCTGCCGTCCACATCTATGGAGATTACCTGCAGTGCCATGGGTTGTAAACTTCTTGATTATGTTGCCAAATGTTTACAAAGGAACATCAAGATCTCTGGAGATGGATTTGTAACCTTGAGATTGTTGATATTTTTCAACAAGTTTGACTCTCAAGTCCTCAGACAGTTCTCGTCTCCTCTTTCTGTTCTCCATACTTAGTGTGTCACACACACAGACAGACAATGCAAAGATTGAGTCAACTTCTCCCTTTTTATCAGGTTTCAGGTGTGATTTCCATATTGCCCACACCTGTTACTTGCCACATGTGTGTTTGAATGAGCATCACATGCTTGAAACAAAGTTATTACCCCTCAATTTTGGAAAAGTGCCAACAATTTTGTCCTCCCTATTTTTGGGATTTTTGTGAAATTATGCCCAATTTATATTTTTTTTTCTCTGTTTTTTTTTCTGCTGTGATAATACACACAAAGGAAATAAACATGTGCACAACAAAATATGTGTAATTGCAAGAATTTTGGGGGAGAAATACTTCATTTTCTGGAATAATTTCAAGGGTGCCAACACTCGGCCATGACTGTATATAAGGCGCACATATCTGGAGCCATATGGTGGGTTTAAAAAAAGCAAACAAATCCCTCTCCCCCACGAATGATTGATTACTTTGATGATCAGTGCCAATAAAATAGGAGCAAAACTGGGACCTATTTTAACTGATGACTTGTTCTCTTTAAATGTTTATTGCCATAACTATTTTTCACAAAGCACAGTAAATATATACCTATTGTTGATATACAGACTAGTCAAACATCATCCCTCTCCTGTGTCCTCTTGTCTAGCCCCAACTATCTTCGTTGTTATTATTACGCTAATCTAAGTCTATAATTCACCTTCTTCTTCTGTGCTCTCTCTGCTCCTTTACTTTTACAGTACCCCACTTGAGCGATTTTATCTTCTGATCTCTTGCCATCTACATCACTATAGTTGCCTGTGTTTTTACATCATTGTAAGAAGGTTTCTCTCAGAGTTCAACCCTCCTGCCCTCCTCCAAACTGAACTTATAATTATTAGGTAGTGCATAGCTGAGCTGTTTTTCTTGCTTGCTGCTGACAGATCAGTGATGAAAAGCTTAAAATGCTGCTCTATTGATGCAAATGGCAAAGAATGACTTTCTGCCATATGGATCAGCGGAGCAGCATTTGCAGTTTCACATCAATGATCTGTCAGCAGCAGGCAACAAACACAGCTCAGCTCTGTACAGTCTAGCTATTACAATCTCCATTATGGAGGAGTGCAGGAACATTGAACTCTGCTATAAACCAGTTAGCATTCATGTAAAAACTCACTATATTGATATAGATGACGGAAAAAAAAATCAGCCATGCAGTGTACTGCACAGGAGCAGAGAGTGTACAGATGTATAGATTGTATACAAAAGGTAGTACTTAACCATATGTCAGAAGTGGAGGCACAGCAGAGCTATGCTGGCAGGAAGCCAGCTGAGAGATTGCACTGTGCTTGATCGACCTGAAGCACAGGAACTAAAGCAGAAGGATCCAATGGCAACTACAGGGTAAATAGAATCTTGAGGGGTATCATCTAGGTGGTGATGTGTCCAAAATGGGGCAGATTTCAAATTAGTAATATTGCCACAAGTTAATAAATATATGTGAACATTATTTTAAGACCTCATTGTGATTTTAGGAATAAACCTTTAAAGGAAATTGACCTGTTTTCTGGTTTTGGAAACCAAAGATGAGTGAAAGTGGATAGCTTAAAAGGGTATCGAAAAGTGAGTGGGGCTGGTGACGTCACAAATACCTGCTGGGACTTGTGCACGATCAGCAGGTATCATACACCTGTTCTATTCATTAAAATAGGATAAGACATCAGAATAGGACCTACTGATCAGCAGGTACCAGTAGACGTGACCTCCAGATAGAGAAGTGAGCTGAGCAGAAATTCCCCATAAAACCATGGGTGGTTTATTAGTTGGGTTGGAAGAATCCCTGGGAGCTATGCGAGACTTTAGTGAGACCTAGTAGCCCAGTTGGCCTAGGATGTAGATTTACAGCATAGTCTTGGGCTGTAGTGGACTCCACACTGGATTTTGTGGAGTAGACAATGGGAAGGGTGTCATAGCCTTTTGTTGGTTGATATGGGTTAACATTGACACTACCTAGATGCCTAAGATATGCTTTATGTGATATAAAAAGGCATTAATGATGAGGCTACACTATGATACTCATCACTTCTAGCTGTAAAAGGTTCTGGCAGATCTGGCTGCTTTAAGTCATTTTATATTGGGTTGGCCCACTGGCAATGCCAATGGATGTTGCATCAAGTGGCAGCTCCGTGACTCTCTGCAATCAAAGTGCTGCAGTTCAGTAATTTGGGTGTAGTACTACTTGTTCAACACTTTTCAGATTGTAAGTGGAACATTTGTTTACTGCATACCAAACACTTAGTGCGTTTCCTTTCATCCAGATTCAGCTGTCATGTACAAAGACATATCTAAAGTTCCTGGACAGTGCATTAATGTATGAATCTGGTGGACAATCAAAGAACTGTGCAAGGGTTTCCGTAAGCGAGAGGATCTAGACATAGATACTAATGCCATAGACAACTGTTATGACAATGCTTAGCAAATCCTTTACCATATATATATTGTGATATATGTGATGCAGTAACCCCTGTAACAGGTAGGGGGCGCTGCATGAACTCCCCAGTATGCGCTTGGAGGCGTGATGGTGAAGAGAGAAAGTTTGGCAGGATTGTAAATGGCCAATATGTGTGTTGCAGAGGAGGTTACTCTGCACTGTCAATCTGATTGTAAGTTGGTCTGCTGGGACCTGTAGTCCCTCAAGAGTTTGTGTTATGTGTATAGTTCTCATGGGAGATTGGCAGGGCTAGTCATGAGAGATGGGAGGGTCAGACTAGCCACACACACACTCCCACCCAGGGGAGTGGTTACCAGTATGTAACGTGACCAGGGTGTGGGTCAGTGTTGGTTGTGAGCTCCCTGTGTGTGGAGCTGAGAGGTGTGTCCGGTAGGTCCTGTGTGGTTCCTGTGTATGGACCTGACCGGTGAAGGTGCTGGATCGTCCTAGGAATGACTAGGGTCCTGTGAGCACCTGGAACCGAGGAACCTGATGTATGGACGGTGCTGGAGTGTCCTAGGAATGACTAGGGTCCTGCAAGCACCTGAGACCGTGAGACTTGGCTTCGGGTGGCCTGGGTATTGGACGTTCCCGGCTGGGGAAGGACGTCCTGAAGAATACCCGGACTAGGCCACCAGGCAGGGTCCTGGCTACCTGGGTGTTGGGAGGTCCTGCGACGAGGACCGGATCCCTGAATAGCACGAGGTGAGGACCGGGATCTGCGGAGCCAGGGACAGTTACTGTGTGGGGAAGCTGGAGTCCTTCGGTGAGGTCTGGACTGACTACTGGGTGCCGACCAGGCAAGTTGGGGATCCCCGTTAGGCAGCTTACCCAGAAGAGTGTTAACGGAGTGTGGGGAAGCTGGAGTCCTTCGGTGAGGTCTGGACTGACTACTGTGTATTGACCAGGCAAGTTGGTGATCCCCGTTAGGCAGCTTACCCAGAAGAGGTTAACGGAGTCGGCATGAGGAGCAGGAGCTCCCGTCAGGTACCAAAGAGACTGTTGGTGCCTGTTGTGTTTTATGTGATATAAGTAATGAACTTTGCATAACCCGGTTTATGGCATATTCAATAAACCGCACGGACTGTTTTGTTAGAAAATTGTGCCTGGCTACATTAATCCCGCGCCAAGTGAGTGTCCCCCAATACACTCAGTAAGAGAAATCTTACATTGTCTTACAATATATACAGGTCCTTCTCAAAAAATTAGCATATAGTGTTAAATTTCATTATTTACCATAATGTAATGATTACAATTAAACTTTCATATACTATAGATTCATTATCCACCAACTGAAATTTGTCAGGTCTTTTATTGTTTTAATACTGATGATTTTGGCATACAACTCCTGATAACCCAAAAAACCTGTCTCAATAAATTAGCATATCAAGAAAAGGTTCTCTAAATGACCTATTACCCTAATCTTCTGAATCAACTAATTAACTCTAAACACATGCAAAAGATACCTGAGGCTTTTAAAAACTCCCTGCCTGGTTCATTACTCAAAACCCCCATCATGGGTAAGACTAGCGACCTGACAGATGTCAAGAAGGCCATCATTCAAACCCTCAAGCAAGAGGGTAAGACCCAGAAAGAAATTTATCAACAAATAGGCTGTTCCCAGAGTGCTGTATCAAGGCACCTCAATGGTAAGTCTGTTGGAAGGAAACAATGTGGCAGAAAACGCTGTACAACGAGAAGAGGTGACCGGAACCTGAGGAAGCAGTGGACTGAGTCTGGTGTGGAAACATCCAGAGCCACCATGCACAGGCGTGTGCAGGAAATGGGCTACAGGTGCCGCATTCCCCAGGTAAAGCCACTTTTGAACCATAAACAGCGGCAGAAGCGCCTGACCTGGGCTACAGAGAAGCAGCACTGGACTGTTGCTAAGTGGTCCCAAGTACTTTTTTCTGATGAAAGCAAATTTTGCATGTCATTCGGAAATCAAGGTGCCAGAGTCTGGAGGAAGACTGGGGAGAAGGAAATGCCAAAATGCCTGAAGTCCAGTGTCAAGTACCCACAGTCAGTGATGGTGTGGGGTGCCATGTCAGCTGCTGGTGTTGGTCCACTGTGTTTCATCAAGGGCAGGGTCAATGCAGCTAGCTATCAGGAGATTTTGGAGCACTTCATGCTTCCATCGGCTGAAATGCTTTATGGAGATGAAGATTTCATTTTTCAGCACGACCTGGCACCTGCTCACAGTGCCAAAACCACTGGTAAATGGTTTACTGACCATGGTATTACTGTGCTCAATTGGCCTGCCAACTTTCCTGACCTGAACCCCATAGAGAATCTGTGGGATATTGTGAAGAGAAAGTTGAGAGACGCAAGACCCAACACTCTGGATGAGCTTAAGGCCGCTATTGAAGCATCCTGGGCCTCCATAACATCTCAGCAGTGTCACAGGCTGATTGCCTCCATGCCACGCCGCATTGAAGCAGTCATTTCTGCCAAAGGATTCCCGACCAAGTATTGAGTGCATAACTGAACATTATTATTTGATGGTTTTTTTGTTTGGTATTAAAAAACACTTTTATTTGATTGGTCGGGTGAAATATGCTAATTTATTGAGACAGGTTTTTTGGGTTATCAGGAGTTGTATGCCAAAATCATCAGTATTAAAACAATAAAAGACCTGACAAATTTCAGTTGGTGGATAATGAATCTATAGTATATGAAAGTTTAATTGTAATCATTACATTATGGTAAATAATGAAATTTAACACTATATGCTAATTTTTTGAGAAGGACCTGTATATATAGAGCTACATGTATATGTAAAATGGCCATGGATCTGACCATTTTTAGGGCCCAAGAACTCTTTATATTATATACAATACATTTACAACATATATATATATATATATATTGCAGTTTCAGTGAGTGTCACAGATGGAAAAAACTGAAATACTATTAAACAGTGCACCAAAATGATAACTACTACTAGTGATGAGCAAATATACTCGTTACTCAAGATTTCTGTGGGGGTTGCCTGGTTGCTAGGGAATCCCCACATGTACGTATGCTGGCTAACTGATGTAAATCATTCAGCTGCGGCAAGAAAATTAAATCTCCGAGCACTAAAAAATACTCGGAGGACCCCCGAGCGTGCTCGAAAAATCTCGAGTAACGAGTATATTTGCTCATCACTAATTACTACTCATGCAGCTTCACACCACGCAAGCCACACTTTTCTCTGTCAATATTAGGCTCTGTTCACATCTTTGTTAGAGCATTAGGAGACGCTTTCTCCAATTCCATCGCTTTTACGAATAGGGAACCTGAAAGACCCCGTCATAATGAATACTATGTGGAAAAAAAAGAGATTAGTATGTGTTCCCAGGTGTGATATTTTCTAAAGTGGATTTGAAAACGTGTGAGCCGTGGATTCTCACCTTGTTGAGGGCACAACACTAATTAATCACATGTAACACAATGTGCCGTTGCGCTCCCACTATGGACCATGGATAGAGTGTCAAAAATAAAAAAAACTTACACTGGGTCCAAATCACCAGACACACTTGGAATTTGCAAGGAGAGTCTATCCAATGTTCACTCAGCACAGTTTCTCCTCAGTACTGCGAGCCCTCCTGGTATCTGACCTTGGACCTCCTGACTACCCAGTCTCAAGACTTGTTGGTGAACAGTGACTCAACATCACATTTAAGAGTATTTTAGGTGCTTGTCACGGGACTAATCATGCCAAGACTACAGATTTTACTCAAGGGGTAATTTAACACAATTTGTCAGTCCGAAACCATGAATAAATAAATAACACCCAACCTACCGGGCAGAATAATTATTCTCGTACATGATGCCAGGCTGACAAATGGAAATACAATAAGAGTCAACTATGACCAGCAAATATGAAAATAAACCAGCCTGCCCACCTACAATGCCAGACAATTGTTTTCTTCACCTCGTTATAATATATAATATGGTTATAATTATCCTCAGCTTTATTTATCCCTGTTTTTACTCTTTCCACAAATTGTAAAACTTCTTACAGTTAGCAGTGGGTCGCCAACCACAGAGGGTAACTTTCGCTCATTTAATGAGTAAAACAATTTGATTTCCCAACATAGTTCCATAATAAAATTTTAAGGGATATTATATAATCACACATAGATTACATCTTGGCATTGACATTTATAAGCTATAAAGTTTTTTCCTAGCATCTACAGGGTAGCGATGTTTTATAACAGCCTATGATTCAATTTTAAATTTTGCAATTTTTTATCAATTCGATTAATGCAGTTGACTTTTTTGGTAGCCTAAGAGGTTTGGGGATTAATTACCATCTTTAAATATGACGTGAACACCCGTCTAGAGGGGTCTGAGCTTGGCATTGTGTCACCATGAAGGCATGCCATCTAAATCACGATCTTTAGTGCTAAAGGTTAATTTGCTGTAGGCCTACAATATAAAGAACTTCCTTCATATCTTCATCAACCAAGACACGAGCTAGAGGCGACTTACGCCGTGTAGTATGACACATTGTCTGGTTTTCCGTCCATTTCTCCCATGTTGTCATTTCTGGTGCAGCTAGATTGATTGTCTTCAGTTCTGAGCTCGGTGGCCGGATAGAGACAGTGTTTCTGCCTTGGTTTGTAGACACTATACATTCCTGCAAAAGACGCAAAACTTTTTTTTTTTTTTCTAGCAATACCTTCACTTCTTCATATATCCTGATTGTAGGAATACAAATATCTACAGGGGGGTTATGGACGTAACTATTTAGTATTATTAAAAGTTGAACAAACTTTGGATTTTTAATTTGGTCAAGAAACGTATTTTTAGTCAATGCATCTTAATATTTGGAATGGAGGGAGTTTTTGATCGCAAGAAAACTTTTATTAAAAAGGTTGCAGAGCTGATTTGAACACACGGATCTCCTGATATTTATTAGATAACATATTTCCCCCCCTTTCATTCCCTTTTTGTCCTCGTTCATCAGTTCATGTGAGGTTTTCCCGTCTTTGCATAGTTTATGTTTAACTTATTTGCCCCCTCTCATTAGAATATTTCCTTTCAAATCTGCACACATGCCATCACTTCCTGATCTCAGTGATCTGACAGATGAGATCAAAGAATAAAAGGGGGATGCTGTAATAGTAAAAAGCTGCAGATTGTTCACAGTTTCCCACCACTCCTGCGCAGTAGTGCTCCTAGCTACCCCTTTGTTCTTGGGATAAACCGGGGGGAGGGGGTCTCAGAGCTTGGATCCCTATCAATCATGAAGTTATAGCATATCCTTATAAAATATCTTCATATTCTAAAAAGTTAATATCCCTTTAAACAAGTCTGTTTTCTATACATTTTTTGCAAAGTTGAAAGTAATTTATTGATTGCCTGTAAAAAATAATTTCAGACTGTGGAAAGACTGAAAGTAACATTCTTTAAAGGTAATACACTGCCAAACCATGACTTTATGTCTTATCGTGAATTCTGAAAATGACCCCAAAAATGTATTTACTGTAGGTAAATTATAATATTAGGTTTTTTTAGGCCATTCTTATATTAACATATGGAATTACTTTAAAAAATGTAAGATTAAAAACAAAACCAACAACAGAGAGGGGTAGCTAATGCCTTAAAATAAAAAAATGAGCAATTATAGTGGTTCAGCTCTCTGGTAGTTGCTTGAATACGCACAGGCACAGGATTTATTCTCAGAACAAAATAAAGTTTATTGTCTTACAGCTCCAATAATGCACACGGCCTTTCCACAGCACAAATGAATGACCATATAGTCATTTCTTCTGCACGAATGAATAACGATACAGTCCTTTGTTCAGTAAATACGAGCAGACATACAGTCCTTTCTTCAGCACAAATGTATAACTATACAGTCCTTTCTACAGCAAATATGAATAACCATACAGTCTTTTCTTCAGCAAATATGAATAACCATAGTCCTTTCTTTGGGTAAGGCAAAGTAAATCAAAATGTTCTCACCAACTTGGTAATACAGGAACCTCTCAGGCTTTTTACAGACTATCCACCAGCTCTATCTTTCTCCAGTGTCAAAAAACACACTCTGCTAAACTAACCCAGCTTCCTGCTATCATGACTGTAAATCCTGGGCTGGATTATGGGAATGACCTTTCTCACCCAGGCTCTTTTGGTCACTCTTAAATCCTGGACCCAAAATCCAGTAAATAAAAACCCTCTCAGTAACCTAGTGCTATTAACACAGACTTCTTGGGACTTACATCACCGAGGCCAGCCACCTCGGTGACACATACCTGGCATCCAGGACTTCCTGCTTTCTTACACATTATATACTCACTGAAGCCAGTGCCACTTTCCCTCTCGACTGCTTCATGCCACTCTACAAGACTGCAGATGTGGTGTCTCATATACAACCTTTGACCACTACAGTTGACCCATCTACCTTGGCATAATTACGGAGACCAGTTATTGACTGCAGCAGTCACTTGTGGACTTGTTCTGGGCACATTAACCCATTGAATTAAGGGGGAATAAAGTATTTCATTATATAATATTTTTCCAATGTGACTACAAATGAGAAAACGTTTAGCCCCAAACAGCAGTCCAACATTTTTGGAAAGTGTTTTACTGTTAGAGAACTTGGCTGATTTTACCATTTTTTGCAGGCGCAATTTACAGTACTGCACAGGGTGAGATGGAGCAGAAGTAACAGCTCATCACATTGTGAATCACAAAGCATCATGTTTGTAACTTTTTGCTTTTTTTTTCGAGCTGTACAAATTTTGGAAAATTGTCACGGGTAATTCCTCGCAAAGCATTTAAAAGGGTTATACATCTACTTTTTATTGTTTTAAAACTAGACTCATAGTGGTTATAAAATAAAAAAGACATATAGTCGCTCTTCTGACAGGGGACATTACGCGACCATGGCTGCAGCAGTCACGTATGTACCAATCAGAAAAAACAGGCCCAGAATCATCAAAGTCATTACGATTCTGGCTTTTGAAAAGTCACAAAATTTTTGCGCAACGTAGAGTTGAGCAAAAATTTGCCAACTTTTGTCATTTTCACAGAAGTTTCATCCAGGTCCACCATGGTGGGAGGAAAGGTGGCATGACGCTACAGCCTGCCTAATTCATTTCAAGCTATGACGTTCCTTACACGAGAAATCTTACTCCAGACACCGATTGGAGGTGCATGTCACTTTTAAGACGCTTCTGATTTATTAAGAGGCGTGTACTCCTTAAGGAATGAGGTGTGTCTGATTCCAACACACCCCTTCTTCAAGACAGGCATGAAAATTGACAGTCTTGATGAACTGGGGACACAGTCTTCTAGTGCTCTCTTCCGAGTTAGATGGTAGATGTCCAATACAGCCAATCAATGGGACTAACAGAGGTCACAAGCGGCAGTATCGTGGAATGATGGGGGCCCAGTACATGAGGATATTTTTCCTTATTTTTTAAGACTAGTTTTGGCCAATTTTTTAAATATTTAAATTGGTCCAAAACCCCTTAAAGTTACATTTGCATTGGACCGTTACTCTAGGGTAAACTATCTTGTGAAATGATTCCGTTCCGAATTGTAGGACTTTGTGTTATATTTATATATTTTCCTTGAGCTTACATGGATGCTCTTCTTCACCTCATTTAAGCATGTGTGTATGTTGGGAAAATTGTAGACCACTTATGATTGTCTTAGGGACTGCCTGATATATCAGCACTATATAAACATAAGATAATGAAGATATTTCTAGATCAGGACAAGTCATGTTCATCTTCAGAAATGTTTATTTCCAATGCACTGACTATAAAAAACATGTTCTTACAAATGGAATCTAAAATGATAACGTGGGATTTGCAGTTTTTGAGAGACATTGGAAAAAGGCTGATCCTGTGAAATTCTGTCCAGAGTCACAGTATTTTTAAACTGTTTTTTTAGGGATTAGCACCCGTGTAGATTTACAGTTTTGCTGGGTGCTTTCCAGAGAGGGAGATGTTGGTGTCAACACCGTATGACCCTATAGTAAGTCACTGTATCCGCTTATGGTCACAAAAGAGACACGTGCCGCTGACATTTTGGCATACAGTATTGGAGATGGCAGGTTAGTAAACGCAAATTGTAAAAATACCTAGAGGTTCGGTTTTTCATCTCATCTTTGAAAGCTATGTGTTCAGTCTCCTTCAGTCAAGGTGAGAAAATACTTGAGGTGCAACATTCAGATGAGACATGTAGAGGTCTTCAGATTCAGGAGACCAAGAATTATTCTATGTGGTTTATTTGTCAATGCGTTTCAAAGGAAGAACTTTGAAATGCGTTGACAAATATCCTCATAGAATAATCCTCGGCCTCGTGGATCCTTTCCTTGTATATCATAAGCAGTTAAGCCGCTATCTTCCATTTCCTGCCTGTCATCGTATCTCCCTTTTTGGCTTTCAGCAGCTGATTTTTTCGAGCTATTGTAGTGGTTGTGACCCTATCAGGTGAGTACATTCTTCCCCCATTCATTTGATCCTTATAGGATAAGGTCGTATTGCACTTTATATTGTCTCTCCAGCCTTTTCTGAAAAATAGAGGTCTCCAATAGTGTTGAGCATTCCGATACTACAAATATCGGGTATCGGCCGATATTCGCTGTATCGGAATTCCGATAACGAGTTCCGATACTTTTGCGATATCGGATACCGGAATTGGAAGTTCCACTAGTGCAATTATGCACTATAATGGAGTGTGAGGGCGGTGCATGGGCAATGCGTGGGCAGAGACTGCGCATGTGTGTGTGCGGGCGGGGTCTGTGCGTGACCATGGGGGTCTGTGTGGGCCTGCTGGGGATCTGTACGGGCCTCTCAGGGGTCTGTGCGTGCCTGCTGGGGGTCTGTGCGGGCTGTCGGGGGTCTGTGCGAGCTTCCTGGGGTCTGTGCGTGCCTGCCGGGGGTCTGTGCGTGCCTGCCGGGGCTCAGTGCGGGCTGCTGGGGGTCTGTGTGGGCTGCCGGGTGTCTGTGCAGGCTGCCAGGGGTCTGTGCCAGCCTGCCGGGGGTCTGTGCGTGCCTGCCGGGGCTCTATGCGGGCTGCCAGGGGTCTGTGCGGGCTGCCGGGGGTCTGTGGGGGCTGCCGGGGGTCTGTGCGGGCCTGTCGGGGCTCTGTGTGGGCTGCCGGGGGTCTGTACGGGCTGCTGGGGGTCTGTGCGGGCGGCCGGGGCTCTGTGCGGGCCTGCCGGGGGTCTGTGCGGGCCTGCCGGGGGTCTGTGCGGGCCTGCCAGGGCTCTGTGCAGGCTGCAGGGGGTCTGTGCGAGCTGCCAGGGGTCTGTGTGTGTGCGCAGGCATCGTCCGATGGGACTACAAGTCCTATCGGACGATGCCTGCTACAGTGACAGTGATTGACACATTAGACAATGATGGGACATTAGTAGTCTCATCATCCGGCTAATGTGTTGAATGTAAAAAAAATACTACATACATACTACATACATACTACATGCTACATACAAACAACATACTACATACATACTACATACATACAACATACTACATACATACTACATACTACATACATACAACATACTACATACATACTACATACATACTACATACATACATACATACTACATACATACATACTACATACATACATACTACATACATACTGCATACAATACATTCATACATTTCATACAATACATACATACAGACATACTGTACATTAAACATAGATTACATACTCACCATTACTTGTCATTTTGGTCCCTGAAGCCAGTGTCATCTGTAAAACAACCAATATACTCCCTGTCCGCAGAAATCCACGAGTGTCCCACGACGATCTCCTGTGGAGAACGGCAGCATCAGCTGATGTGACCACACTCCAGGGGCTCCAGGAACACAATGAAAAACATACATACTACATACATACTACATACTACATACATGCTACATACGTACTACATACATACGACATACTACATATATACTACATATATACATGCTACATACATACATACTACATACATACAACATACTACATACATACAACATACATACTACATGAATACAACATACATACTACATACATACATACTACATACATAAATACTACATGCATACTACATACATACTACATACATGCATACTACATACATACTACATACATACATACTACATACCACATACATACTACATACATACTACATACATGCAACATACATACATACTACATACATACATACATACATACAATACATTCATACATTACATACAATACATACATACAGTACATTAAACATAGATTACATAATCACCATTACTTGTCATTTTGATCCCCGAAGCCAGTGTGATCTGTAAAAAAGATTAAAATAACAAACAACCAATATACTCCCTGTCCGCAGAAATCCACGAGTGTCCCACGACGATCTCCCGTGGAGAACGACAGCATAAGCTGATGCAACCGCTCTCCAGGGGCTCCAGGAACAAAATGACGGTAGGAAGGTATCCTTCCGTACTGTATTTCTCCGCCGCTGTAAAAAAAATAGTCCCTAGTCTCACTTTTGGCATTGCTGTGTGAGAAATTTTCCCATGCAGCAATTGCCATAAAGTGAGACTCTGAGAGGTTACTATAGTTCAGTAAAGTACTGCAGGAGCCATTGTCTCCTGTCAGTGTGTCACTGAAGGTCCTATAGAGCAGTGACATCACCCGATGTCACTGTTCTATAGGGGAGATCGTCGTGGGACACTCGTTATTAATTGGACTACGGCGGACAGGTAGTATACGGTTTATTCTTTTACATTTTTTGCAGGCGCTGAAGTATGGTAAGTATGGTTAAATGAAGAATATTAAAATACATTTTTCCTAATGTGTGTGTGTTTTATTAACCCTTTACTAGTATTGGATTAATAATGGGTAGGCGTCTTATTGACGCCTCTCCGTTATTAACCCGGCTTAATGTCACCTTACAATAGCAAGGTGACATTAATAATAGAATATCAGCCCGCAGCTGTCTGCATAGCCTTTCTGGCTATAAAATATAGGGGGACCGCACGTCATTTTTTGGGGCGTCCCCCTATTTTAATAGCTGTGTTTTAAAAAAAAAAAAATTCAACGCTCATTACGGTCTCTTTCACACTTGCGTCAGTACGGGTCCGCCGCTATGTGTTGGGCTGAAGTACCGACGCACGTTGTGAAATTTGTGCACAACGTGGGCAGCGGATGCAGTTTTTCAACGCATCCGCTGCCCATTCTGAAGTCCGGGGAGGAGGGGCGGAGTTTCATCTGCGCATGCGCGGTAGAAAATGGCGGACGCGACGGACAAAAAAGCGTTCACTTGAATGTTTTCTCGTGCCGATGGTCCGCCAAAACACGTGTGGTCATCCGTCGCGATCTGTCGCTAATACAAGTCTATGGGTAAAAAACGCATCCTGCAAGCACATTTGAAGGATCCGATTTTTTTCCACCGGATCCGTTTTTTTCTCATAGAGTTATATTAGCGCCGGATTGTGCCTGATGGCCACACGTTTCATCCGTTTTTTGCAGGATCCATCAAAAAAGCTGTTTCCGCCGGATGGAAACACATACAGAGGAACGGTTTTCTGTCCGGCGAAAAAACGCACAGCGACGGATCCAGCAAAAGACAGATAAAACTGAGATGTGAAATGATGAATCCAGCCTCCGAATTCATTATTTCATGCATGTTTCCATTCAAATCATGCACATTTTCCGCTTATTTATTTTTTCATTTCCAAAAACTGCATCAAAACCTGCTTCAAAGCTGCACCAAAAACTGCATAAAAAAACCACATCAAAAACCGCACCAAAAACTGCATCAAAACCTGCATTAAAAACTGCATCAAAACTGCACCAAAAACTACATCAAAACTGCACCAAAAACTGCATAAAAAACCGCACCAAAAACCTGCATGAAAAACCGCACCAAAAACCTGCATCAAAACTGCATCAAAAACTGCATTAAGGGTATGTGCACATGTTGCAGATTCTGCTGCGGATTTTTGCACTGCGGCTTTCACTGCGGATTTTCTCGCGGTTTCTTCTGCGGATTCCTCTGCGGGTTTTCAACTGAACTTTCCTATTGGTGCATGTTGAAAACCGCTGTGGAATTCGCACAAAGAATTGACATGCTGCGGAAAATTATCCGCTGCGTTTCCAGGCGGATTTTTCCGCAGCATGTGCAAAGCGGGTTTTTTTTCCCATAGGTTTACATGGTACTGTAAACTTTGGGAAAACTGCTGCGGATCTGCAGCATCAAATCCGCTGCGGATCCGCAGCAAAATACGCAGCGTGTGCACATACCCTAAAACTGCACTCAGAACTACACCAAAAACAGCATCAAAAACCGCACCAAGAACTGCATCAAAACCTGCATCAAAACTGCACTCCAAACTGCACCAAAAACTGCATCAAAAACCGCACCAAAAACTGCATCAAAAACTGCACCAAAGCCTTCATTAAAAAACTGCACCAAAAACTACATCAAAACTGCACCAAAAACTGCATCAAAAATCCTATCAAAAACCGCACCAAAATCTGCATCAAAACTGCACCAGTTTTTGATGCAGGTTTTGATGCAGTTTTTGGTGCCGTTTTGATGCGTTTTTGAAGCAGTTTTTGGTGCAGTTTTGATGCGGTTTTTTATGCAGTTTTTGGTGCAGTTTTGATGCAGGTTTTTGGTGTGGTTTTTGATGCTGTTTTTGATGCAGTTTTTGGTGCAGTTTTTGGTGCGGTTTTTTATGTAGTTTTTGGTGCAGTTTTGATGTAGTTTTTGTGCAGTTTTTGATGCAGTTTTTGGTGTGGTTTTTGATGCTGTTTTTGATGCAGTTTTTGGTGCAGTTTTGATGCAGGTTTTTGGTGTGGTTTTTGATGCGGTTTGTTATGCAATTTTTGGTCCAGTTTTGATGCAGTTTTTGGTGCAGTTTTGATGCAGTTTTTGGTGCTGTTTTTGATGCTGTTTTTGATGCAGTTTTTGGTGCAGTTTTGATGCAGGTTTTTGGTGTGGTTTTTGATGCGTTTTTTGATGCAGTTTTTGGTGCAGTTTTGATGCAATTTTTGGTGCAGTTTTGATGCAGGTTTTGATGGAGTCTTTGGAAATAAATAAATAAATAAATAAGCAGAAAATGTGCATGATTTGAATGGAAACATGCATGAAAAACTGATTCGGAGGCCTGATTCATCATTTCACATCTCAGTTTCATCCGTTTTTTGCCGGATCCATCGCTGTGCGTTTTTTTGCTAGACAGAAAAACCATACCTCTGTATGTGTTCTCTGTCCGGCGGAAACAGCTTTTTTGACGGATCCTGCAAAAAACGGATGAAACATGTGGCCATCAGGCGCAATCCGGCGCTAATACAACTCTGTGAGAAAAAAACGGATCCTGCAAATGTGCTCGCAGGATGTGTTTTTTACCATAGACTTGTATTAACGAAGGATCACGACGGATGGCCACATGTCGCGTCCGTCGTGCAACGGATCCGTCGTATTTTGGCGGACCGTCAGCACGAAAAAATGTTCAAATGAATGTTTTTTTTGTCTGTCGCGTCCGCCATGTTCTACCACGCATGCGCAGACAAAACTCTGCCCCCTCCTCCCCGGACTTCAGAATGGGCAGCATATGCGTTGAAAAACTGCATCCGCTGCCCACGTTGTGCACAAATTTCACAACGTGCGTCGGTACTTCAGCCCAACACATAGCGGCGGACCCGTACCGACGCAAGTGTGAAAGAGACCTTAATGAGCGTTGAATTTTTTTTAAAAAAAACAGCTATTAAAATAGGGGGACGCCCCAAAAAATGACGTGGGGTCCCCCTATATTTTATAGCCAGAAAGGCTATGCAGACAGCTGCGGGCTGATATTCATAGCCTAGAGAGGGGCCATGGATATTGGCCCTCCCGGCTACAAATACCAGTCCGCAGCCGCCCCAGAATTCCGGCACTTAGTCCCTCTCTTCCCACTCCCATGTAGCAGTGGGATATGGGGTAATAAGGGATTAATGTCACCTTGCTATTGTAAGGTGACATTAAGCCGGGTTAATAACGGAGAGGCGTCAATAAGACGCCTAACCATTATTAATCCAATACTAGTAAAGGGTTAATAAAACACACACACATTAAGAAAAAAGTATTTTAATATTCTTTATTTAACCATACTTACCATACTTCAGCGCCTGCAAAAAAACGTAAAAGAATAAACCGTATACTACCTGTCCGCCGTAATCCAATTAATAACGAGTGTCCCACGACGATCTTCCCTATAGAACAGTGACATCGGGTGATGTCATTGCTCTATAGGACCTTCAGTGACACACTGACAGGAGACAATGGCTCCTGCAGTACATTACTAAACTATAGTAACCTCTCAGAGTCTCACTTTATGGCAATTGCTGCGTGGGAAAATTTCTCACACAGCAATGCCAAAAGTGAGACTAGGGACTATTTTTTTTACAGTGGCGGAGAAATACAGTGCGGAAGGATACCTTCCTCCCGTCATTTTGTTCCTTGAACCTCTGGAGAGCGGTTGCATCAGCTTATGCTGCCGTTCTCCACGGGAGATCATCGTGGGACACTCGTGGATTTCTGCGGACAGGGAGTATATTGGTTGTTTGTTATTTTAATCTTTTTTACAGATGACACTGGCTTCGGGGATCAAAATGACAAGTAATGGTGAGTATGTAATCTATGTTTAATGTACTGTATGTCTGTATGTATGTATTGTATGTAATGTATGAATGTATTGTATGTAGTATGTATGTATGTAGTATGTATGTAGTATGCATGTATGTTGCATGTATGTAGTATGTATGTAGTATGTATGTAGTATGTATGTCTTGTGGCATAGCGACTGGTTATGTGATTGATGGATGGTATGTATCACAGAGGTGGTGGGCCCTGTGATGGAAGCCTGGGTATGTTTTGCTCAAGCAGATCTACTGCTGAGGGATTTGTTTACGTTGGGAGGCTTCTAGGTGATTGGAGAGATGGGTGGGTTCAGTCACCTACAAACCCACCCAAAGAGGCGTGTCTGAACACGTAAGATGGTTTTGTGTGTAAGGACCTGTGGTGATGTCACGCTCACCTGACTAGCCATGTGACATGTACCTGGGTGTGGTTACACCTATGTAAAGAGGTGTGTGTAGCACATGGAGTGAGTGTGTGGGTGTGTGTCAGGGTGGACACACTTCCATGTGTCCTGGCTGGACACTGCAGAGTGGCCTGTGTGTTGGACGGTTCCATGTGGGGACAGATGTCCTGAACAGCACACAGGGACCATTTAGGCTGGAGAGCCTACGTGCTGGTCATAGCACGGTCTGTGTGCCCACAGACGTGAGAGAGCAGAGCTCTACTATGGACATTGAGGAATCATCTGTCTGACATAAGACTGTTTACCTGTTGTTCCTGTTGCAATGTGGTTTATGGAGCAATAAACCCTGTGAACTTTAAAGGAAACGTGTCTCCTGAGTGTCATCCGCTGCACCTAAGCGAGTGTCCCCTAGATCCGTAGCGGGTGAAATGCTACAGTATGTTGTATGTATGTAGTATGTATGTAGTATGTATGTGGTGTGTAATATGTATGTAGTATGTATGTATGTATGTATGTAGTATGTATATAGTATGTATGTATGTAGCATGTATGTATGCAGTATATATGTAGTATGGTGTATGTATGTAGTATGTATGTAGCATGTATGTAGTATGTATGTAGTATGTATGTTTTTTTTACATTCAACACATTAGTCAGATGATGGGACTACTACTGTCCCATCATTGGCTAATGTGCCAATCACTGTCACTGTAGCAGGCATCGTCCGATGGGACTTGTAGTCCCATCGGACGATGCCTGCACACACGCACAGACCCCCGGCAGCCCGCACAGAACCCCAGCAGCCCACACAGAGCCCCGGCAGGCCCACACAGAGCCCCGGCAGCCCGCACAGACCCCCGGCAGGCCCACACAGACCCCCAGCAGGCCCGCACAGACTCTCGTCAGCCCGCACTGAGCCCCGGCAGCCCGTACTGAGCCCCGGCAGCCCACACAGAGCCCCGGCAGCCTGCACAGAGCCCCGGCAGCCCGCACAGACCCCCGGCAGCCTGCACAGACCTCCGTAAGCCCGCCCAGACCCCCGGCAGGCCCGCACAGACCCCCAGCAGCCCGCACAGACCCCCGGCAGGCCCATACAGACCCCCGGCAGCCCGCACAGAGCCCCGGCAGGCCCACACAGACCTCTGGCAGGCACGCACAGACCCCCGGCAGCCCGCACAGACCCCCGGCAGGCCTGTACAGACCCCCGGCAGCCCGCACAGACCCCACCCGCACACACAGACACGCACAGTGTCTGCCCATGCACCACCCACACTCTTCCCCCCTCCGGAACAGGATGTAGAAGGACAGAAAGAGCTTATTTACATTCTGATATTTGTGTCCCATTGACTTGCATTGGTATCGGGTATCGGTATCGGCGATATTCGATATTTTTTGGATATCGGACGATCCAATCCGATACCGATACTTCTGGATATCGGAAGGTATTGCTCAACACTAGTGTCCAACAACTTTTTATTATGGGCCCTAAAATTATTAATGGTGGCCCTAGCTGACAAGACTCCTGTAGCATCTGCCTGCACTTCTGCATGGTTCCCCTTTTCCTACTATGTGGGGATGTCGGCTTACTCACCGCCCCGGCAGCAGAGTCCTCCATAGGTGCCTTCCCCTTCTTAGTGCGCAAAACACTACACTCTGGCGGCGCTCCACTGCTCTTAAAAGAGCAGTGCGCCCACATGGTAAAATACCCCAGTTGACTGCTGGGAGGCATTTAATTAATGTAATTCTTGCAAGGTATCTCCCAGCCAATAGCTGGGAGACATTTTGTATAAAGGGCACCTTCCCCAATAGGGAGGTGCCTGAGCAACTTCTATAGTTTAGTGCTAGGTTTGTTGGGGTGTGCAACTATATGTTGCCAGGTCCATGTCCTTAGTCTGTTAGAACCATTCCCGTATCCTGTGTTCACAGAGTCTATTATTGAGATTTCCCACCCTTAACTGTCTCTGTAATTTTGTCTAGGTTACACGTTATCCTGAAAATGTGTCCGTGATATCTGTAACCCATCGCCGCATCGGCGGTACCAGTACTGTCCAGTTTTATGTCTGTGTCAGCAGCGGG